>NC_053424.1:76191075-76290611 GCF_007990345.1 Gossypium hirsutum
TTTCACTTGTTTTCTCATGTGATAATTTATTAATGGATGATTATGTAATGCTTATGACTTACTGAGTTATATACTCACTCGGTGTTAGCTTGTCACCTACTTTAGGTTTCTTGGACTCGTCTTTTTGCGTGCTTGGGACCGTCATCGAAGTCATCACACCAGCTAGCAAGTTTTGGTACTTTCTTCTTAGTCGGTCTAGGAGAACATTTCGGCATGTATAGGCTATTATGTTGTGTTTGGACTTTGGTATGTAAACTTTCAGCCATGCGAAAATGGCATAAATGTTAATTTGGACTTTGGGTCCTATGATATTTAGTTATAAATCTTAGTAAGTGGGTTTATAATGTGGTCATGACTGATATTGGCCAATTCGGTTTTGGTTGAATAATAGTTGAGGCCTCTTCGATTTTTATGCCATATGTCATGGTTGATTATTTTGGTGCTAAAATTCATGATATGGCAATAGTGTAGTAGGGAGATGTTTGACAATGATTAGCCTTTGGCATGGCTAGTCATGATCATAATTTGTGATATGTATGATGAATTATTAGTTAGATCAAGGAGAAATCACAAAATAGGCATAGTTGCTTTAGTAACAGATACTGGCAGCAGCAGTGATGTGAGATTGAAAATCACTAACAATAGTACGAATGGAATTAAATAATGAATAAATTATGTAATCGAATCTCGATGAGTCTATTTTCATATGGAAGAAACGAAATGACCATATAAGCTGTATGTTAGGAGATAATTAAACTCTTGTGAAACAAGGCCAGAACGATTTCTGGATCCCCTGTTCCGAATTTAGAAATTCAGCATAAATTAATCAGAGATAATTAGAAGTCATGCCTTATATGTATAGATTCCCTTTTGAGTCTAGTATCATTAGAAACAAACGACATAAGTATTGAAGCTCTGTAAAGGGAGATATCTAAGTCGTAATGCACAAAGGTCAGAGTAGTCGAACCTAGGAACAGGGACAACTTTAACTAATAAGCTGTACCAATTGGCCTGACCAAAAATTCTACAAAAATTCTACCATATATATATATGAGTCTAGTTCCGGGGAAAATTTACGGAATGGGATTTTGAGTTTCAAAACTCAAGATATGATTTTTAAAGTGACTAGTACGTAGATTGGCAGCTTGTCTGGGAAATTTTTAATTAATTGGTTTGAAGTCTGTTAACACCTCGTGTTCGACTCCGGCGACGGTCTCGGGTTCGGGGTGTTACAATTTAATTGGTATCAGAGCTATGATTTAGTCGGTTCTAGGACTACCGTAGCGCGTATGAGTCTAGCTATACATGCCTTAATGTTAATGTTTAAATGTGTGATGACTTCTGACAGTTAAAAATTTTTGTTTTGATTAGTAAATGGATCCCGGTGTGGAGAGAACCTTAGCGGATGACATCGAAAGTGTAGCGGCTGCTCCTGCGCAAGTAACGCCGCCTGTTGAACCTCAGTCATCTGCAAATAATCAAGGTGAGGGGGCAAAACAAGCCTTCTTCACCATGATGAATGAGTGGGTCGCGCAATATGCCCGAACCAATCCGGCTATCCAACCATTCCCGAATTTGAATAATCCACCCCAAGAGCCTGTAATGCCATCAATTACTGATCCTGTGAGGCTGAGTAAGCCACCTATAGACTTGATTAGGAAGCGCGGGGCGGAGGAGTTCAAGGCCATAGTTACTGATGACGCCGAAAGGGCCGAGTTCTGGCTTGATAATACCATTCGGGTGTTTGATGAACTGTCATGTACACCCGATGAATGTCTAAAGTGTGCTGTATCCTTGTTGCGAGACTCAGCCTACTATTGGTGGAGGACCTTGATTTCCATAGTCCCAAACGAACGAGTTACTTGGGATTTCTTTCAAACGGAATTTTGAAAGAAATATATTAGTCAATGGTTCATCGATCAAAAACGTAAGGAATTCTTGGAACTCAAGCAAGGCCGTATGACAGTATCTGAATACGAACATGAGTTCGTAAGACTCAGTCGGTATGCCCGGGAGTGTGTGGCTGATGAGGTTGCTATGTGCAAAAGATTTGAAGAAGGATTGAATGAAGATTTAAAGCTACTAGTGGGTATTTTGGAGATAAAGGAGTTCGTAACACTAGTCGAGCGAGCCTGCAAGGCGGAAGAACTTGGAAAGGAGAAGAAGAAGGCTGGATTTGAAGCTAGAGACTATCGTAAAAGATCGACGGGTAAAGCTCCGTTCTCAGCTGTAAAAAGTTCAGGCAGGACACTAATAAGTCGAGGACGACTGCGGGAATTTCCATCAGAGCACGACCATCGACGGACTCCCGAGCTACTTCGGTAGCTAGTGTGGGCAATAATCGTCAAGAGAAACCTGGATGTCCCCAATGCTGAAGACGACACCTAGGTGAATGTTGGGGTAAGTCTACTAACAGGGCCTGTTACGGATGCGGTTCGAAGGACCACTTCATTAGAGATTGCATGGAGCTTGATGAGAAGAATAAGATGCAAGGTGCAAGACCTAGTGGAATGACTGCTAGAGGTAGACCACTGAGAATTTCAGGGGGTAGGGGTGGTAGTCAGAGAGGGGCCTCTGATACGGCTGTTCGAGCCGAGACCCGTACTCCTGCTAGAGCATATGCCATTCGCGCACGAGAGGAGGCATCCTCCCCTGACGTCATCACTGGTACTTTCACTCTCTTTGATACTAATGTGATTGCATAGATTGACCCTGGCTCTACTCATTCATATGTATGTGAAACCCTAGCATTCAGTAAGACTCTACCTGTTGAGTCTACTGAGTTCGTAATTCGAGAGTCAAACCCTTTGGGTCAGTACGTACTTGTTGATAAAGTGTGTAAGAGATGCCCTCTAATAATCTGAGAATCCTATTTTCCGGCCGATTTTATGCTTTTGCCGTTTGACGAATTTGATATTATTCTTGGTATGGATTGGCTGACCGTACATGATGCAGTGGTGAACTGCAAAACAAAAACCATCGATTTGAGGAGTGCAAATGATGAGGTAGTCCGAGTTGAGTCTACCGATTTGAAGGGGGTGCCAGCGATAATATCTTCAATGACCGCTCAGAGATATGTGAAAAAGGGGTGTGAAACATACCTTGCGTATGTATTTGATAGCAAAGAGACGGAAAGTAAACTTGAATCAGTACCAGTGGTTTGTGAGTATTTAGATGTTTTTCCTGAGGAGTTACCGGGGTTGCCACCGGTTCGAGAGGTGGAATTCGGCATCGAGATTGTACCTGGTACCACGCCAATCTCAATAGCCCCGTATCGTATGGCATTAACGGAATTAAAGGAATTGAAAGTTCAATTGCAAGAATTGATGGATAGAGGTTTCGCTCGACTGAGTTTTTCTCCATGGGGCGCACCCGTATTGTTTGTGAAAAAGAAGGATGGAACCATGAGATTGTGCATCGACTATCGTCAGTTGAATAAAGTGACCATAAAGAATAAATACCCGTTGCCACGTATTGATGATTTGTTTGATCAATTAAAGGGAGCCTCAGTATTTTCCAAGATAGATTTGAGATCTGGTTATTATCAGTTGAGGGTTCGAGACTCGGACATACCCAAAACCGCTTTTAGAACGAGGTACGGTCACTACGAATTCTTAGTGATGCCATTTGGGCTCACTAATGCCCCTACGATATTTATGGATTTAATGAATCGAGTATTCAGGCCATACTTGGATCTATTTGTGGTTGTGTTTATTGATGATATTTTAGTTTATTCACAAGGTGAAGCCGAACACGCCGAGCATTTGAGGTTAGTATTACAGATTTTGCGAGACAAGCAGTTATACGCAAAATTCAGTAAATGTGAATTTTGGTTGAGAGAGGTTAGCTTTTTGGGGCACGTGGTGTCCGCATCGGGTGTTAGAGTGGATCCGAACAAAATTTTGGCCATACTCGATTGGAAACCTCTGAGGAATATTACTGAAGTTAGGAGCTTTTTGGGACTTGCCGGATACTACCGATGGTTTGTAAGGGGTTTCTCGATGATAGCTGCACCGCTGACGAAACTACTCCAAAAAGATGTTGAGTTTGAATGGACAGAAAACTGTCGGAAGAGTTTCGAACGACTAAAGACCTATTTAACCGAAGTTCCAGTGCTAGTACAACCGGAGTCCGGCAAAGAGTTTGTCATTTATAGTGATGCATCCTTACTTGGGCTAGGTTGTGTGTTGATGCAAGAAGGTCGAGTTGTGGCTTACGCGTCGAGACAATTAAAGCCGCATGAGAGAAACTATCTGACCCACGATCTTGAATTAGCAGCCATAGTGTTCGCCTTGAAAATATGGCGACATTACTTGTTTGGAGAAAGGTGTCATATTTATTCAGACCACAAGAGTCTAAAATATCTGATGACTCAAAGAGATCTAAATCTATGACAAAGACGTTGGCTTGAGTTGTTGAAGGACTACGAACTTGTTATTGATTATCACCCGGGAAAGGCTAACGTGGTTGCCGATGCTTTAAGTTGGAAAGCACTGTTTGCTTTGAGAGCGGTGAATGCTCACTTATCCGTCTCACCCGATGGGGTGCTAGTAGCTGAATTAGAGGCGAAACCATTATTGATTCGTCAAATACTTGAATCCCAGAAAGTCGATGCTGAATTGGTCACTAAACGAGCTGAATGTGCTTCGAATAAGGAATCGGAGTTCTGGATTGACGACAATGATTGCTTGACGTTCAGAGGTCGATTATGTGTTCCAAGAAATTCAAAACTTATTTCGATGATTTTGAACGAGGCTCATAGTAGTCGAATGTCAGTCCACCCGGGTAGTACTAAAATGTACAATAACCTGAAACGCCAATTTTGGTGGCCCGGTATGAAACGAGACATTTCTGAATTTGTTTCAAGGTGTTTGATATGTCAACAAGTGAAAGCGGAACATCGAGTACCATCGGGATTACTTCAGCCAATCATGATACCCGAATGGAAATGGGATTGAATAACAATGGACTTTGTATCTGGGTTACCGTTGACTCAGAGTAAGAAAGACTCGGTCTGGGTCACTGTTGATAGATTGACCAAGTCTGCTCATTTCATCCCTGTCTGTACGAATTTTTCGCTCGATACATTGGCAGAATTATATGTCTCCCAAATAGTTCGGTTGCATGGGGTACCTATTTCCATCGTGTCGGATAGAGACCCAAGATTTACCTCACAATTTTGGAAGAAATTACAAGAAGCATTGGGTACCAAGGTGCACTTTAGCACCGCAATCCATCCTCAGACCGATGGCCAATCTGAGCGGATAATTTTGATACTCGAGGATATGTTGAGATGTTGTGTTTTAGAGTTTTGTGGTTAATGGGAAAGATATCTGCCTTTGATCGAATTCGCTTACAACAATAGTTTTCAGTCAAGCATTAAGATGGCACCTTACGAGGCTTTATACGGTCGTAAATGCCGTACCCCATTATTTTAGACTGAACTTAGTGAAAGTAAGATCCTTGGGGTTGATTTGATTAATGATGCCGAGCAGAAAGTCCGAGTAATTCGCGAAAGTTTGAAGGCCGCTTCGGATCGTCAAAAGTCGTATGCGGATTTGAAAAGAAAAGCCATTGAATATTAGGTTGGAGACAAAGTATTTCTCAAAGTTTCACCCTGGAAGAAGGTGCTTAGATTTGGTCGTAAGGGCAAATTGAGTCCAAGGTTCATCGGTTCGTATGAAGTATCCGAACGAGTTGGACCAGTTCCATACCGATTAATTTTGCCCCTTGAGCTCGAAAAGATTCACAACGTTTTTCATGTCTCGATGCTTCGACGATATACGTCTGATCCGTCGTACGTAATCACTCCACCTGAGATCGAGATTCAGCCTAATTTGAGTTATGAAGAAGAGCCGGTTCGCATTTTGATGCGTGAAGTAAAAGAGTTGCGAAATAAGAAAATCCCATTAGTAAAGGTGTTGTGGCATAAACACGGAATCGAAGAAGCCACTTGGGAACTTGAGGACTCTATGAAGGATCGATATCCTAAATTGTTCACTGGTAAGATTTTCGGGGACAAAAATTTCTTATGTAGGGGAGAGTTGTGACAGCCCTAGTGTGACCCTAGTCGGAAAGTGGTTTCGGGACCACAAAACCGAGTCATAAAAATAATTAATTGCTATATTCTATGCTTATTATATGTGTACATGCATATGTGGAGGTTTCATTCCCTAATTTTTCCAATTGCATGAGAAATTATTGAATAGGGATCAATATGAGACATGGTGAAATATGATAGGCTAATTTAAAATGGTCTATTAGTGCATGTACCAAAAAGGGTGGTTTTGTATGTCAATTTACCCAAAAGAAGTAGAGTGGTCGGCCAAGGGGTGATGGAGCTCCACTTATTCTAATTTAATATGTTTTGTTTAGTTAACAATTAAAATAAAAAGGAATTAAAAAAGGAAAAAGGTGAATAAAATAAGGAGGGAAGAGGGAGTGTTCATCTTTTTTTTCTTGGCAATTGCCGTGAGTGAGGAGAAGGGAGACTTGGTTATTTGATTTTGGCTTGGAAGATGGCTAGAATGAGGTATGTATTGAATGATTCTTGAAAATCTATGGATGTTTGAGATGGTTAGTTCCAATTCTACTCATCCTATAGATTAGACTTAGGATTTTGGGGTTGAAATTCGGCCAAGAAGTTTGAAACTCTTAGTAGATGTGTTAATGTCATTAAAATGGATAGTAATGTAGGAGATGGTGAGTGGTTAATTTCTTTTAACTTGAAAGTTGAGGTTAAAATGGGTTAAGTGATTGCCGAATCTACGTTAGGGGTGGAGGATTGTGTTCATGTTATATTGAATAGGTAGAGGTTGTAATGAGGTTGAAATTGTTGAATTGTTAGTTGGGTAACAAATGAAGCAATCGGCTATATGGGATAAAATGGGATGTTCATTTTAGTTGTTGTTTCATTTTTTTGTGAGAAATGGGTCAAGTGTTCATGAGATGAAATGTTGTGATTTGAGGAATTATAGGTGATAGTATAGATATACATATTCGGCCATCACTTGGGAGCTTATGTGATGTTGAGTATAAAATTAGCAAGGTGATTGCCGAATGTCCAAGTATGCATATGCATGTGTGATTAGATTATTGAAAGTATGGTAATTGCATAAGGTTATTAGCCGAATAGCTAAGAACACAAGGTAGCAAGATAAAAATTTTACCATGCCATTCCGTATGTCATAAAATCATTAAAATGTGAATACCAATATATATAGCAAAGCGGTTGAATGAGTTAATTTATTTGTTTAAGCTCAAGATCCTAAAGGAGAGGCGTCCAGCAAGGGGAAATCGAAGATCATCGAGTAGTTGACTTGGAGTTATTTTACCCAACACAAGGTAAGTCATTAAGCATATATTTGGTATTGATTTAAATAGTCATAATGTCTATGTAATTGTGTCGAATGAAATGATAAATATATATATACACGTATGGATGGGGTGATGAAAGTATTGAATGAAAAAGAAAAGAGGTGAGGTGTATTGAGATGTTGATTTCGGCACTAAGTGTGCGGGTATAAACAATTATGATCATGAGATTGGCACTAAGTGTGCAGGTTTAAATTGCATAGCACTAAGTGTGCAAGTTTGATTATATAGCACTAAGTGTGCGAGTTTGATTATGTAAGCACTAAGTGTGCGAGTTTGATTATATAACACTAAGTGTGCGGACTTACTATATGTTTTTGAAGCACTATTGACACTAAGTGTGCGACCTTATTGAGTTTGTCACGGACAGCGGACGAGTAAGTGTCTTGAGTTCGTGGCTAATAGACGTTATGTTTATATTTGGAATTCTTGCTTGATAAGTTTTGAACCTATGTGATAATTATACTTGAAGTGACGTACATGAGATTCATCGTGGAATAGAGGGAATGTTATTTAGTTGCATGAATGTAACGAGAATGAAAGCATCCATGGAAAATGCCTCAAATACCATGTTGAGTAGCATATGAAAAATTGATGTAGTACTTTGTATGATATTGAGCCGAAAGGTCTAAGGAACCATGGCATAATTGGTATGGGTGGAGAGAATTAACCCCTTTTCACCTGTTTTCTCATGTGATAATTTATTAATGGATGATTATGTAATGCTTATGACTTACTGAGTTATATACTCACTCGGTGTTTGCTTGTCACCTACTTTAGGTTTCTTGGACTCGTCTTTTTGCGTGCTTGGGACCGTCATCGAAGTCATCACACCAGCTAGCAAATTTTGGTACTTTCTTCTTAGTCGGTCTAGGAGAACATTTCGGCATGTATAGGCTATTATGTTGTGTTTGAACTTTGGTATGTAAACTTTCAGCCATGCGAAAATGGCATAAATGTTAATTTGGACTTTGGGTCCTATGATATTTAGTTATAAATCTTAGTAAATGGGTTTTATAATGTGGTCATGACTGATATTGGGCCAATTCGGTTTTGGTTGAATAATAGTTTAGGCCTATTCAATTTTTATGCCATATGTCATGGTTGATTATTTTTGGTGCTAAAATTCATGATATGGCAATAGTGTAGTAGGGAGATGTTTGACAATGATTAGCCTTTGGCATGGCTAGTCATGATCATAATTTGTGATATGTATGATGAATTATTAGTTAGATCAAGGAGAAATCACGAAATAGGCATAGTTGCTTTAGTAACAGATGCTGGCAGTAGCAGTGATGTGAGATTGAAAAATCACTAAAAATAGTAGGAATGGAATTAAATAATGAATAAAATGAGTCTATTTTCATATGGAAGAAATGAAATGACCATATGAGCTGTATGTTAGGAGATAATTAAACTCTTGTGAAACAGGGCCAGAGCGATTTCTGGATCCCCTGTTCCGACTTTAGAAATTCACCATAAATTAATCAGAGATAATTAGAAGTCATGCCTTATATTTATAGATTCCCTTTTGAGTCTAGTCTCATTAGAAACAAACTGAATAAGTATTGAAGCTCTGTAAAGGGAGATATCTAAGTCGTAATGCACAAAGGTCAGAGTAGTCGAACCCAGGAACAGGGACGACTTTAACTAATAAACTGTAGCAATTTGCCCGACCAAAAATTCTACAAAAATTCTACCATATAGATATATGAGTCTAGTTCCGGGGAAAATTTACGGAACGGGATTTCATGTTTCAGAACTCAAGATATGATTTTTAAAGTGACTAGTACGCAAATTGGCAGCTTGTCTGGGAAATTTTTAATAAGTGGTTTGAAGTCTGTTAACACCTCGTGTTCGACTCCGGCGACGGTCTCGGGTTCGGGGTGTTACAGCCCATGTGGTTCACATGGCCTAAGCACAAGGGGACACACCCGTGCTCCGAGCCCGTGCGAATTAAATTCTAAATTTGAACCTAAAGGATTTTTCACACAGCCTAACACACGCCCTTGTCCATTGCCCGTGTCCCTCACACGGTCGTGTCTTTGCCCGTGTGTTTACTACCATAAATACTGACTTGCAAATTTTACATGCAGGGGACGCACGGCCGAATAACACACCTATGGGGCTGACTGTGTGTCACACATGGCATAGACACACGCCCGTGTGCCTACCTGTGTGGGCAATATAAGGCTATCTACCAAGCTTTTGCCACCTTGTAACACAATCTAACACCAACCAACATATCAAAGTCTAACTTAATATGATTTCTCAACCAAACAACCATAGCTAAGGCCTACATACATTTCATAAATTCAACCATGCCAACAATTTCACATTCATGAAAGACTAGCTTGCATTCATATAATAACTTTTAATATTAGCCATTTTCCATGGCCTTATACAAAATAAATCAAATATTAGATTGGGCCAACACATTTGACCAAATTAACATTGACATAAAACTCAAAAGTCTAAGCCCTATACATGCCATATTCAAAATGATAAAACTAGCTATACCAAGTTCTTTGGATGATAGTATGATCGATGCCTCCGACATCCGATGACCTCAAGCTAGTTATGCAGGTGGAAACGCAAAAATATATATACTTTTTCATACCTAACTTTACTTCAATTCATGCAAATTCGGGTAAATTCTTGTCGAAAAATAATTAAGTATTATAAAATAATTAAAATGTGTTAAAAATATAAAACATGGTGAATTTAGTTAATTTTATACTTAATTTTGATTAATTTTGACTATTTTCGACAGATTCGCGCAAAAGGCGAAAATTGACTCAGTTGACACTACTGAAAGCACAAAATCGAAAAGCAATTTGTAGTTTTGAGGCACATTAATTTCCAGCCTAAGACGGTCCAGAAATGTGTATTAATTCATAATTTAATTAATTTTAATTTATTCCCTATTTAATTTGGGTTAAATAAATTATTTTTAATTAATTATGGAGAAAGGGTCCAGTTGAACCACACTGGTCGAACCATATTGAGTGAACCGAAGCAGCCACTAATTGGGCAGCCCAGAGCCTTCCATATGCTGACCTAAATCAGAATTTTAGCTAATTAAATATACTTGCAAAAAGGTCATTGAAGAACTATCAAAATGCATTCAACCTCTCCTTTAATTGTGGCTTTATGAAATTGCCCCAAGGTTAAAATAACAAAGTTGAAACTCTCAACTTTGCCTTGTGTGTGGTAGGCCAAGGGAGGTCTCTTGGGCTGATTCTTTTTGCTATTTTTAGCTTTCATACTCAGCTATCAAAAACCACCCCTTGCTGATCCCTCATTCCACAACATTCTCTCATTCCCTCTCTCACTTTTCTCTCATTTTTCCATCCCATTTCCCTTTTGTTCAAGTGCCGATTTCTTCTCTTGGGAAAAAGGCTCTCATCAGCCATCTTGGAGCTGCAATTAAATGTTCATAAGCCACCTTGATAGCTGAGGGCAACAAAGAACGAAGAATGGAGCAACTAGTCAAGCCACGGAGAAACACCAGATTTGCTTCTTGTTCCCTATCTCTTTAATTTTTGTTGTTGTTTTGACAAACATGTTTATGAATATTTATGCTATTGAAATGGTTATTTTAATCAATTTAGCTTAAACTTAATTTTGTGTTGGGTTGATTATATTCTGCCTGCTTGAATTGTTAAAATGATGTTTATGCTGTTATAGACCTCGGTAAATTGCTTGGTTAAGCAAAATCATGTCTAAGTTATTCTTGCGTTATGACTGTGAGGTAGCTAATGAATTAATTATTTAAATGGATTGCAATTGTAATTAATTGACACTGTGACACCCCTATCCCGTAACCGTCACCGGAATAGGATGAGACGTTACCAGAAATTAGGAATCGGATTAGAACAGTAAAATTTTGAACCCTTTCTTAAATAAAAGATCATTTATTTATATAACTAATAGACACAAACAAAGATCAAATTTAAAACTTATAAAAGTAAACTTCCATAAGATGCCATATTCGCATGGCTTATATACAATAGTCAAAATATCATTCTACTTATAGTCTATCCTATACATGCCATAAGCTAAGTCCAAATCACATGATTACTACAATAGTAGATAGTGTGACGAAGTGCTGACGATCCTCGAGCCAATAGTAAGAGTCAACGATCTACAAAAATAAACAGAGAAACATAACATTCAAAGTAAGCTTTCATAAGCTTAGTAAGACTTAAGCAATTTAAACAGTTGAACTTAAAAACAAACCAAATGTTCGAAATCACATAACACTTTCTGAGTACAATACTATTTGGCCGATTATGCACAAACACATATCATTTTACTTCGTTTATACTCAAACTCATATAAATATAGTATTTACAAGCTTCCGGATTAACTTTAATTCTTTCAAATTTCACTAGTGTATCATTTCTTACCCACACTTACTTTCAACATTCATAGTTAAATGGCATATCGAAAACTATCTTGTAACTTTACATAATAACTAAATGCACACATATACAAATATACATATGAATTTACAACATCTTTTCGTATGCTTCTCATTACACATTCTTAATTCCCGTCAGATCAATCTCACAAATAATATATATATATCACATACCAGGATCACTTAATGTGTAATACGAGTTCAATTTATCATCTTAGGATAGGATCTTGTAGTCATATACTTTATCAAATTCACTAACACTTGGCCTGTGAGGTATAAAACCCGAACATAACACCAGCACAAAGCCTACGGGACATTAAACTCAGATATAATACCAGCACTAGGCCTGCGGGATTTAACCCGGATATAATACCAGCACGAAGCCTGCGGGATTTAACCCGGATATAATTCCAGCATATAGCCTGCTGGTCTTTAAGCTCGGATACACATCAAATATCATGCATATTTATTAACACATCTCATTCAACATATCACATTAGTAGTCATTTGCTACATTCGGATATAAGCTTCATATGAACACTATCATTTACATTTCGATTCACACCAATCATCAAATTCATTTAATTCACATGTACTTAATTAGGTTGTTCGTACCTGAATAATTTACTTTACGGAATGAATCCACATATCGTATTAGCCCATAGTCTTATAGCACCACACTCTTAATAGTTTACCTCATCGAAGTTCACATTTAATCACTTTAGTGCCAAGCCATATTCAGCTACCACAAAGGACTAATAATAATAATTTTATACACATCATGGTTTCCTTTAGATATTTAATAATCACAAATCGTGATATCTCTACCAGCACATATACGGCATAGTTTATTCATTGTAACACTCATTTAGTGCATCAAATTTCCAAATCCAATTCAACTTAAGTATAATAGTCATAATCGGCTTATAGCCTTAAATCATTACATATTCGGCACATTAACCAAATAAAATTTACATTCTCCTTGCCATATTAATTTAACTCTTAGGCATATAAAAGGGAATCAAGCTTAAACACTTAAGAACTTACCTTGAAGGTTGCCGGACGATTACAACGGCTATTCGATTACTTTCTCTTTTCCCTTATCCGAATTTGCCCCTCTATGCTCTTGAGCTTCAATTCAAAGATTTTAAACTAGTCATTATTCGACTATTCAAGCATCACTTTCAAAATATAATATATATATACATTCGACTTTCACACCTACTGATCGTAGTAAGCTTATAAGAAATCAATAAGCAAATCATTAACAATTTTTTTTTTCTCAATGTTTACCACGTAATCATAATTCCACTGCAAGCTGTCTTCCTGAGCAACAGTCACAAAATCATTTATAAATGGAGCTAAGAAACTCCAAATCAAGTGCTGTTAATTTTCTCTGAAAATAGACTCATATATATTTTATCCATAAAATTTTAAGAATTTTTTGTTTGGCCAATCAATACCAAATTTTTCTTAAAATTTCTGTTGTTTCACTGTTTGACTAATCTGACCACTCTTCACTTGAATAAAATTTCTCATTGTACAGAATTCAAAATATGTTCTCATTTATTTCATTTGAAAGTAGACTCATTAAGGATTCTAAGCATATAAATTTCATCATAGGACCATTTGTTTTACAATTTATAATGATTTTATAAAAACAGAATAGAGGATCTAGAAGTCATTCTGACCCTGCCCACATCACTTCAAATATCTCATTATCGAAAATTCTTTTGTTTACACAGTTTCTTTTATAAGAAACTAGACTCATTAAGATTTAATTAAATAATTTATTATGCTTCTAAATCATCTCCCACAATTTATGGTGATTTTCCAAAATCACGTTACTGTTGCTGTCCCAAGCAGATTTATTACCAAATCACTCTTTCACACATACCTTGCATGCATGTTATTTAAACATGCATATCACAAATCCATCATCACATACCTATAATTTCACTTAAGTATAAACTCTATTTCATCATTTTAAAGCAGAAACATTACTCAATATTATCCAAGTTCACACACAACATGTTAGCCGATTTTCCCCCTTAGCATCTAAGGCACATGCATGCTCATTTGCTTGGCTCAACTTCACCTATCTTCCATTATTCATCAAAAGAACATGAAACAACAACCATTTCCCTCATTTCAATTCATGACCGAATGCTCACAACACAACCAAAAATCAAAAATATGCTTCATGAGTTAAGGTATAATCAAGAAGAACCCATGAACATCAAATAGAAGCAAAGTACCAAGAACTTACCTTCAATTTTCCTCCTCCTAGTGACCGAATATTCAAGGGTTTCCTCCCCTATTTGCTCTCTCAATTTTCGGCAATGAAGAACGAAGAATGAATAAAAACCTTCCTTTACTTCCCTTTTGTTATTCTTATTATTCTTTATTCCTAAACATTTTATGACACAAAATGGCATATATTAATTTGTGCCATACCTATGTCATAACTTCAATAAAAAAAATTTGTACATGTTGTTCATCATGACCATCATCTATTATAACTATTATAATGCTAAAATACATATATTATCTAATACCCATCACCTTGGCCGGCCACTACACATAAAATGGGAGGTTTGACATGCAAATCCTCCTATTCTGCACTACTATTTATTTGGCCACTACAAATTAGCCTATAGCATTTTCAGAAATTTTCACATAAGTCCTACTTCATAATTTCACTCACAAATGACAAAATCAAAGCATGAAATTTTCACACATGCACTTTCACATGTAATAATCACAGAATATAACATTTAATTATTTTTGTGACTCAATTTTGTGGTCCCGAAACCACTTTCCGACTAGGGTCAAATTAGGACTGTCACAACTCTCCCCCTTAGGGATTTTCGTCCCCGAAAATCTTAGTAGTGACTAGGTTAGAATAACGTCCTCGTATTGAATTATGTTCATATACACATTAGCTCATCAATAACAATTGTAATTCATTACTGCTTTCACATCGATCTATAAAATCACTTACTTATCTTAAAACAAATACATAAACATTTCTACAAGTATACACATACATCGTATTTTCTTGATTTGATAAGCAATAATCACTTAATTGAATTTATACTTGCATTTCAAACACATATAAATCACATATTAACATGTATAATACATAACATCAACTCACATATTCATAACCCCATTTTCATTCATGTATAAGCTGTAACCTGGCCGAAAGTATACATATTATCAAACATCCCTATGAATATCCTTTATAACTTTATCACATCTCAATATTCAGCTTAACTCATTTCCAAAAGAAAAGTCAACTTTGTGACAGCCCTAAATTGACCCTAGTCAGAAAGTGGTTTCGGGACCGTTAAACCGAGTCACCGAAGTATTTGAGTATAATATTTATTGTCTAAAATATGTGACTATGAGTGTGTGAAAGTTTTAAGCTTCGATTTGGTCAATTGCATGTGAATTTAGTTAATAGGACTTATGTGTGACACTTTGAAATGTGATGGGTTAATCTATAAGGATCTATTAGTGCATGTTATGAAAATAATGGGTTTGCATGTCAAATTTCAACCTATGGCAAGTAGTGGCCGGCCATGCTATAGGTTAAAATGTATTATAAACATTTTATGTTAGTGTTTTATGTTAGAAATAATAAAATAAAGAACATGGGTAATAAAATAATAGTGGTTAGTAGGGGAGAAACAAAAAAATTAGCTAGGTTGCTCCTCCATTGCCGTGAATTGAAGGAAGAAGAAGAGGGGAAGTTCGGCCAAGGTGGTTCTTTAGATTAAGGTATGTTCAATGTTGCTTTTGGAGGTTTACACATCCTTTGGAGGGTTAGCCTACTTCTATTTATCTCATGGATGAAATTGGGGTTGTTGGAGAGTTAGGATTCGGCTAAGAGGCTTCAAAATTTTAGTTGATGCCTTGATACTACTAGCATGTTAGCTATATGGATGTGTTAAGTTACTTGAAATGTTAGATAAATTTGAACTCCCTACCAAATTCTTTAGGCAACCCATGTTAGAAATTTCGGTATTGAGATGTCTAGATCTTTCGGCCATTGTAGCTATGGAGGAATAAAGTTTTTGTTTCTTGTTAAATTGGATGAATCTTGTTGTATGACTGCTTGAACAAACTATGATTAAATGGATGCATAGATTCAAAGTGGGAAGAATTGGCTATTATATTTGATGCTAATGCCGAATATGAAGATGATGAACTTGAATAA
The DNA here is from genome assembly GCF_007990345.1 of Gossypium hirsutum. Taxonomy (NCBI): domain Eukaryota; kingdom Viridiplantae; phylum Streptophyta; class Magnoliopsida; order Malvales; family Malvaceae; genus Gossypium; species Gossypium hirsutum. The sequence continues at coordinate 76,207,101 of NC_053424.1, forward strand.
ATAATATTCAGCTAGCATGATAAGTTGTGAAATATTAAGTAGATGATATAATTGATTGGTGAAGTGGCTATTAGGGATTTTAATGAAATTATGCCAAGGCCGAATGTATCATGAAGTAAATAAAAATGCTAAATGTGCATTATGTGCTTATATGTGTATTCGGCCAGGGAAGTTTGATATGAAGCTTTGATAGGTTTGAGAGATGAATGACCGAATGAGCTATAAGTTATGTATGGATGAATTTTATGCATATGTGTGTGTGTGGCATTAGTAGTTAATGGCATTCGGCATTGTTTACTTAAAATTAGAAATGAATTCTTGAAAGTTAAATAGGTCGCTCTAATGACCAAATATGCTAAAAGCTAATATATGGACAAATGATACGAATGAATTGGTTTTTGAAATGTATATGGTTGCCGTATGTATGTGTTTGATTGAGAAGTAAATTTGTTTGATTTAGCTCAAGAGCTTAGAGGATCAAAGTTGGATAAGGGAAAGGAAAAAGTGATCGAATAGCCATTGAAATCGTTCGACAACATCCGAGGTAAGTCTTTGAGTAATGAAATTTAGCTCACGATTTAATAAGGCAATTATTTGTCTATGAGCATAATAATTAACTCGTGACTTGACGATTCTACTTGAATTACATGGTAAAATAAATAAGTAAGGTATTTACTTGTAGCCGAATGGTTATAGAAATCTTGTGGATTAACGAAAAGGGATTATGTTATTTGTGTGGGATTAATGAATCGATCGATGTATGGCTAGTAAACATGCTGTAATTGTATTCGAGTATCAGGAATGATATCCAGATGTGATATGATATATATATGCATATACGTGTGAATGCTAATCAGGGTCTAAATCCGAGCTTGGTCTCAAAGGGCTTTTGAGCCAGTGCTAATAACCGAACTTAGTTTCGAAGGGCTTTTTAGAGCCAGTGTCATAACCGGACTTAGTTTTGAAGGGTCTTCGAGCCAGTAGTCTAATCCGAGCTTGGTCTCAAAGGGCTTTTGAGCCGGTGCTAAGAGTCGGACTTTATTCCGAAGGATGTTGCACCAGCATAATATTTGAGGGTGAAAACCTGTAAGTGTTCTTACGAGAAATCATATAATACATGCTGGAATAATTTTAATCACATGCGCTACTTACTGTAAGACAACCAGGTAAGTAATCTACCCTTGTTGAGAATGTGAATATACTTCAATTATGACTTTGAAATTCGATGGGAATGCTTAGCACATTATTTAAATCATCCGAACGTTTATGATCTGATTATGATGTATGAGTTTCGAATATGAGAGTTCAATTTCATAGTTATGAATGTGTGTGCATATGCATGAAATGGACAGGGACATTTGAGATGAGAGCATTCGGTTGTGGATTGGAGTTGGCCGGATAAATTGGTTTCACCTTTGTGATATTAATGATAAAAGTGATATCTCGGTTATGTTTCTATTCGGCCAAGGGATGAACAAATAAACTTGATATTATTATGCCATTCCTTTAAATGATTTCATTGCTTAAAACTTACTAAGCATCGAAATGCTTGTTCTCTGCTTTAATACTCTGTTTTATAGATTTTGCTCTTCAGCTATCGGACTCGGGATTGTCAAAGTCGAAGTCGTCCACACTATCTAAGCCACTTTTGGTACTCTTTTAGTTCAATTTTGAAAAAACGGCATGTATAGGGCTGACCCTTGTTGTTAATTAGGTACCCTTTTGTAATGTGTATTCGTATAGCCATGCGAAAATGGCTCGTATATTTCGAAGTATAACATTATGGTCTTGTGATATGGTTATTAAGTGGTGTGGAAATGTTTGGTAATGACTAGCCATTGGAATGGCCAATCATTGTCCTATTGGTGCTACGTACGTCATGGCTAATCGAGATTACCCTTGATAATAATGTATGTCAATTTGCTAGTTGATTCATGGAAAACTATGAAATAGGTGAAATCTGCCTTAAAATAGATGCTGACAGCAGCAGTGATGTGAGTTTGAAAAATCACTAAAAATAGTATAAATGTAATTAAATAATGAATAAATTATGTAAACAAACCTTGATGAGTATATTTTCATATGGAAGAATCGAAACGACCATATGAGCAGTATTTTATGAGATGTTTAAGTTTTCGTGAAACTGGGCCAGAACGATTACTGGATCCCTTGTTCTAACTTTCAAAATTTACCATAAATTAACCAGAGACAATTAGAAGTCATGCTTCATATGTATAGATTCCTTTTTAATTCTAGTTTCATTAGAACGAAATGGCATAAGTGTTGAAGCTCTGTACAGGGGGAGATCTAAGTCGTAATGCATGAAGGTCAGAGTACTCGAACCCTGAAACAGGAGAGACTTTAACTAATAAACTGTACTAATTGGATCGACCAAAAATTCTAGAAACAAATTTTTAGATGGACATATAAGTTTAGTTTCAGGGAAAATTTACGGAATCAGTTTTCGAGTTTTGGAACTCGAGATATGATTTTTAAGGTGACAGTGACGCAGTTAACCAGCTTGTCTGGAAATTTTAAAATGAACTGTGTAAGTAAATGAATTAAGTCCGTTAGCACCTCGTGTTCGACTCCGGCAACAGTCTCAAGTACGGGGTGTTACAATTTTATTGATATTAGAGCCACGGTTTAGTCAATTCTAGGACTACCGCACTACGTTCGGGTCTAGCTATACATGCCATTGTGTGTTTATTTGATAGTGTGGCGATTTCTGACAGTTAAAAATGTGTTTATTTATAGTAATGGATCCCAATCCCAACCGAGCGGTAGCTGATGATCTTGAGAGTGTAGCGCCTGCTCCCACACAAGGGACAGCGCCGGTGGACTCTCAACCTATTGCTAGTAATCAGAATGACGAAGCTAGACAGGCTTTTATAGCGTGATGAATGATTGGTTCAACCAATACATTCGAACTAATACGGCTGTTCCACAACCTCCATTCCCGACTAATACAATCCCCGCACCTACAATACCTCCGGTAACTGACCAAATAAGGTCAAATAAGCCCCAGTTAACAGAATTTGAAAACACGGGGCTACTGAATTTAAAGCTACGGACAGCGATGATGCTGAACAAGTTGAATTTTGGTTGGACAACACTATTCGGGTACTCGATGAACTATCTTGCACACCCGATGAATGCCTAAAGTGTACTATCTCCTTGCTACGTGATTTTGCCTACTATTGGTGGAATACGTTGATTTCTGTTGTGCCCATAGAGCACGTAACCTGGGAGTTTTTCCAAACCGAGTTTCGAAAAAAGTATATCAGTCAGAGATTCATTGATAAAAAACGAAAGGAATTTCTTGAACTTAAACAAGGTTCCATGTCGGTTACTGATTATGAACGAAAGTTTGTAAGGCTTAGCCGGTACGCTCGAGAATGCATTTCTTCAGAAGCTGTGATGTGTAAAAGTTTCGAGGATGGACTGAACGACGATATAAAGCTGTATGTTGGCATTTTAGAAATCCGAGAATTTGTGGTACTTGTCGAATGAGCTTGCAAAGCCGAAGAGCTCAGTAAGGAGAAAGGAAAAGCTAATATGAGAGCAAAGGAGTTTCGTAAGAGATCTTCGGGAAAGCCCTTTCAACAGTTATCGAAGAAATTTAGAGATGGTTTAGGCCGATCTAGAGACACTTCGGGATTTTCTAGACGAGATCGTGATCGACCCCTTGTGGGTACACGAGTCACTTTGGTGGCCAGTGTTGGAAATGATCGTCGAGATAGGACGGAGTGCCAATATTGTGGTAAATGGCATTCGGGAAGTTGTAGATTCCATGACCGCTCCTGTTATAAGTGCGGATCAGCTGACCACTTTATCAAGGATTGCCCGAGATTGTCTGAACAGAATGTAAATCAGAGTGGGAAACCGGGTGCTACTACTGCTCGAGGTAGACCATATAAGAATGCAGGAAATCCTAGTGGCGGTCAGAGAGGATCTAGAGACGCTACAACCAGATCTGAGTCTCGTGCTCCTGCCAGAGCTTATGCTATACGTGCACGCGAGGATGCTTCTTCGCCCGATGTTATTACCGGTACATTCACTCTCTTTGATACCAATGTGATTGCATTGATTGACCCTGGTTCTACTCATTCTTATATATGTGAGACTTTAGCATCCAGTAATACTTTACCTGTTGAGTCTACTGAGTTCGTTATTAGAGTGTCGAATCCCTTGGGTCATTGTGTGCTTATTGATAAAGTGTGTAAGAAATGTCCCCTAGTAATCTGAGGTTCCTGTTTTTCGGCTGATTTGATGCTTTTACTGTTTGATGAATTTGATGTTATCCTCGGTATGGATTGGTTAACCGTACATGATGCAATTGTAAATTGCGAAAGAAAAACCATTGATTTGAGGTGTGTAAATAATGAGATAATCCGAGTTGAGTCTACTGACTTGAATGGGTTGCCAGCTGTAATATCATCGATGTTGGCTCAGAAATATGTAAGAAAGGGGTGTGAAGCATACCTTGCGTATGTACTTGATGACAAAGAGTTAGAAAAGAAGCCTGAATCTGTGCCGATGGTTTGTGAATATCTGGATGTTTTCCCGAAGAATTACCGGGTTTACCACCTGTTCGGGAGGTAGAGTTTGGTATTGAGCTTGTACCTAGGACTACACCGTTTCGATAGCTCCGTATCGTATGGAACCAACGGAATTGAAGGAATTGAAAGCTCAGTTGCAAGAGTTGATGGATAGAGGTTTCGCTCGACCAAGTTTCTCACCTTGGGGTGCACCAGTATTGTTTGTGAAAAAGAAGGACGGAACCATGAGGTTGTGCATCGACTATCGTCAGCTGAATAAAGTGACTATAAAGAATAAATATCCGTTACCACGCATTGATGATTGTTTGATCAACTAAAAGGAGCCTCAGTGTTTTCAAAGATAGATTTGAGATCGGTTATTATCAGTTGCAATTCGAGATTCGGATATACCCAAAACGCTTTCAGAATGAGTACGGTCACTACGATCTTAGTGATGCCGTTTGGGCTCACTAATGCCCCCGCGTATTTATGGATTTGATGAATCGGATCTTCAGACCGTATTTGGATCGGTTTGTAGTTGTGTTTATCGATGATATTTTGGTTATTCGAGAAATGAAACCGATCATGCTGAACACCTGGGATTAGTGCTGCAAATTTTACGGGATAAGCAGTTATATGCTAAGTTATAAGTGTGAGTTCTGGTTAAGAGAGGTTAGCTTCTTGGGCATGTGGTATCTGCATCGGGTATTCGAGTTGATCGAGCAAAATTTCAGCCATACTTAACTGGAAGCCTCCGAGAAATATTATGAAGTTCGAGCTTTTTGGGACTTGCCAGTTACTACAGACGCTTGTAAAGGGTTTCTCGATGATAGCCACACCAATAACGAAATACTTCAGAAAGATGTTAAGTTGAATGACAGAAAAGTGTCAGAAAAGTTTCGATCAACTGAAAACTTATTTGACTGAAGCTCCAGTACTAGTGCAGCCCGAATCAGGCAAGGAGTTTGTCATTTACAGTGATACATCCTTACTTGGGTTGGGTTGTGTCTTGATGCAAGAAGGTCGAGTTGTGGCCTATGCGTCGAGGAATTGAAGCCACATGAGAAAAATTATCCAACCCATGATCTCGAATTAGCTGCCATCGTATTCGCTTTGAAATATGGCGACATTACCTATTTGGCGAGAAGTGCCATGTATTTTCAGATCACAAAAGTCTCAATATTTGATGACTCAAAGAGACTTGAATCTGCGACAAAGATGTTGGCTTGAGTTGTTAAAAGATTATGAGCTTGTCATTGACTATCACTCGGGAAAGGCTAATGTGGTTGCGGATGCTTTAAGTCGTAAATCACTGTTTGCTTTACGAGCGATGAATGTACACCTGTCTGTTCTATCCGACAATGTGTTAGTAGCAGAATTAAAGGCCAAACCATTGTTGATTCACCAAATTCGTGAAGCTCAGAAAGTCGATGATGAATTGGTTGCAAAACGGGCTGAATGCGTTTCGAATATGGAATCAGAGTTCCAAATTGATGATGACGATTGTTTGAGGTTTAAAAGTCGTTTGTGTGTTGCAAGAAATTCAGAACTTATTTCGATGATTCTGAACGAAGCTCATTGTAGCTTAATGTCAATTCACCGGGGAGTACGAAAATGTACAACGATCTGAGATGTCAGTTTTGGTGGCATGGTATGAAACGAGACATTTCCGATTTGTTTTGAGTGTTTAATATGTCAACAAGTGAAAGCGAACATCAAGTACCTACAGGATTACTTCAGCCGATCATGATACCTGAATGGAAATGGGATCGAGTCACGATGGATTTTGTGTCTGGGTTGCCATTGTCGGCAAGTAAGAAAGATGTGATTTGGGTTGTTGTTGATAGACTGACTAAGTCGGCTCACTTTATCCCGTACGTACGGATTTTTCATTGGATAAACTAGCTAATTGTATGTTTCTCAGATTGTAAGATTACACGGGGTACCTATTTCTATTGTGTTGGATAGAGATCCGAGGTTCACCTCGCGATTTTGGAAGAAATTGCAAGAAGCTTGGGTACCAAGTTGCATTTTAGCACCGCTTTTCATCCACAAACTGATGGTCAATCCGAGCGGATAATTCAGATACTTGAGGATATGTTGAGATGTTGCATCCTTGAGTTTAGTGGTTCATGGGAGCGGTATTTACCTTTGATTGAATTCGCTTACAACAATAGTTTCCAATCAAGTATTAAGATGGTGCCTTACAAAGCTTTGTAAGGTCGCAAATGCCGTACACCATTGTTTTGGACCGAGCTCGGTGAAAGTAAAATTTTCGGAATTGATTTGATTAAAGATGTCGAGCAGAAAGTAAAAATAATTCGTGAAAGTCTGAAGGCAGCATCAGATCGTCAGAAGTGGTACGCGGATTTAAAACAAAGAGATATTGAGTATCAGGTGGGAGACAAAGTATTTCTTAAAGTTTCACCTTGGAAAAAGATACTCAGATTTGGCCGTAAGGGCAAACTGAGTCCGAGGTTCATAGAGCCGTATGAAATATCCGAACGAGTTGGTCCGGTGGCATATAGATTGATCTTACCCCCTGATCTCGAGAAGATTCACAACGTTTTTCATGTCTCAATGCTTCGACGTTACAGATCTGATCCTTCGCACATAATAAGTCCCTCCGAGGTTGAAATTCAAGCCGATATGAGTTATGAAGAAGAAATGATTCGTATCCTAGCTAGTGAAGTGAAAGAGTTGCGAAATAAAAGGGTTCCGTTAGTAAAGGTGTTGTGGCTCAAACACGGAATCGAAGAAGCTACTTGGGAAAACGAGAACTCTATGAAAGAACGATACCCAAACCTATTTACCGGTAAGATTTTCGGGGACAAAAATTTCTTAAGTGGGGGAGAGTTGTGACAGCCCTAAATTGACCCTAATCGGAAAGTGGTTTCGGGACCGCTAAACCGAGTCACCGAAGTATTTGAGTATAATATTTATTGTCTAAAATATGTGAATATGAGTGTGTGAAAGTTTTGAGCTTCGATTTGGTCAATTGCATGTGAATTTAGTTAATAGGACTTATGTGTGACACTTTGAAATGTGATGGGTTAATCTATAAGGATCTATTAGTGCATGTTATGAAATAATGGGTTTGCATGTCAAATTTCCACCTACGACAAGTAGTGGCCGGCCATGCTATGGGTTAAAATGTATTATAAACATTTTATGTTAGTGTTTTATGTTAGAAATAATAAAATAAAGAACATGGGTAATAAAATAATAGTGGTTAGTAGGGGAGAAACAAAAAAATTAGCTAGGTTGCTCCTCCATTGCCGTGAATTGAAGGAAGAAGAAGAGGGGAAGTTCGACCAAGGTGGTTCTTTAGATTAAGGTATGTTCAATGTTGCTTTTGGAGGTTTACACATCCTTTGGAGGGTTAGCCTACTTCTATTTATCTCATGGATGAAATTGGGGTTGTTGGAGAGTTAGGATTCGGCTAAGAGGCTTCAAAATTTTAGTTGATGCCTTGATACTACTAGCATGTTAGCTATATGGATGTGTTAAGTTACTTGAAATGTTAGATAAATTTGAACTCCCTACCAAATTCTTTAGGCAACCCATGTTAGAGATTTCGGTATTGAGATGTCTAGATCTTTCGGCCATTGTAGCTATGGATGAATAAAGTTTTTGTTTCTTGTTAAATTGGATGAATCTTGTTGTATGAGTGCTTGAACAAACTATGATTAAATGGATGCATAGATTCAAAGTGGGAAGAATTGGCTATTATATTTGATGCTAATGCCGAATATGAAGATGATGAACTTGAATAAATAATATTCAGCTAGCATGATAAGTTATGAAATATTAAGTAGATGATATAATTGATTGGTGAAGTGGCTAATAGGGATTTTTAATGAAATTATGCCAAGGCCGAATGTATCATGGAGTAAATAAAAATGCTAAATGTGCATTATGTGCTTATATATGTATTCGGCCAGGGAAGTTTGATATGAAGCTTTGATAGGTTTGAGAGATGAATGACCGAATGAGCTATAGGTTATGTATGGATGAATTTTATGCATATGTGTGTGTGTGGCATTAGTAGTTAATGGCATTCGGCATTGTTTAATTAAAATTAGAAATGAATGCTTGAAAGTTAAATAGGTCGCTCTAATGACCAAATATGCTAAAAGCTAATATATGGACAAATGATACGAATGAATTGGTTTTTGAAATGTATATGGTTGCCGTATGTATGTGTTTGATTGAGAAGTAAATTTGTTTGATTTAGCTCAAGAGCTTAGAGGATAAAAGTTGGATAAGGGAAAGGAAAAAGTGATCGAATAGCCGTTGAAATCGTTCGACAACATCTGAGGTAAGTCTTTGAGTAATGAAATTTAGCTCACGATTTAATAAGGCAATTATTTGTCTATGAGCATAATAATTAACTCGTGACTTGACGATTCTACTTGAATTACATGGTAAAATAAATAAGTAAGGTATTTACTTGTAGCCGAATGGTTATAGAAATCTTGTGGATTAACGAAAAGGGATTATGTTATTTGTGTGGGATTAATGAATCGATCGATGTATGGCTAGTAAACATGCTGTAATTGTATTCGAGTATCAGGAATGATATCCAGATGTGATATGATATATATATGCATATACGTGTGAATGCTAATCGGGGTCTAAATCCGAGCTTGATCTCGAAGGGCTTTTGAGCCAGTGCTAATAACCGAACTTAGTTTCGAAGGGCTTTTTAGAGCCAGTGTCATAACCGGACTTAGTTCCGAAGGGCCTTCGAGCCAGTAGTCTAATCCGAGCTTGGTCTCGAAGGGCTTTTGAGCCGATGCTAAGAGTCGGACTTTATTCCGAAGGATGTTGCACCAGCATAATATTTGAGGGTGAAAACCCGTAAGTGTTCTTACGAGAAATCATATAATACATGCTGGAATAATTTTAATCACATGCGCTACTTACTGTAAGACAACCAGGTAAGTAATTTACCCTTGTTGAGAATGTGAATATACTTCAATTATGACTTTGAAATTCGATGGGAATGCTTAGCACATTATTTAAATCATCCGAACGTTTATGATCTGATTATGATGTATGAGTTCCGAATATGAGAGTTCAATGTCATAGTTATGAATGTGTGTGCATATGCATGAAATGGACAGGGACATTTGAGATGAGAGCATTCGGTTGTGGATTGGAGTTGGCCGGATAAATTGGTTTCACCTTTGTGATATTAATGATAAAAGTGATATCTCGGTTATGTTTCTATTCGGCAAAGGGATGAACAAATAAACTTGATATTATTATGCCATTCCTTTAAATGATTTCATTGCTTAAAACTTACTAAGCATCGAAATGCTTATTCTCTGCTTTAATTCTCTGTTTTATAGATTTTGCTCTTCAGCTATCGGACTCGGGATTGTCAAAGTCGAAGTCGTCCACACTATCTAAACCACTTTTGGTACTCTTTTAGTTTAATTTGAAAATGACATGTATAGGGCTGACCCTTGTTGTTAATTAAGTACCCTTTTGTAATGTGTATTCGTATAGCCATGCGAAAATGGCTCGTATATTTCGAAGTATAACATTATGGTCTTGTGATATGGTTATTAAGTGGTGTGGAAATGTTTGGTAATGACTAGCCATTGGAATGGCCAATCATGGTCCTATTGGTGCTACATACGTCATGGCTAATCGGGATTACCCTTGATAATAATGTATGTCAATTTGCTAGTTGATTCATGGAAAACTATGAAATAGGTGAAATCTGTCTTAAAATAGATGCTGACAGCAGCAGTGATGTGAGTTTGAAAAATCACTAAAAATAGTATAAATTTAATTAAATAATGAATAAATTATGTAAACGAACCTTGATGAGTATATTTTCATATGGAAGAAGCAAAACGACCATATGAGCCGTATTTTATAAGATGTTTAAGTTTTCGTGAAACAGGGCCAGAACGATTACTGGATCCTCTGTTCTGACTTTGAAAATTTACTATAAATTAACCAGAGACAATTAGAAGTCATGCTTTATATTTATAGATTCTTTTTTGAGTCTAGTTTCATTAGAAACAAGCGTCATAAGTATTTAAGCTCTGTACAGGGAGATATCTAAGTCGTAATGCATGAAGGTCAGAGTAGTCGAACCCTGAAACAGGAGATATTTTAACTAATAAAATGTACTAATTGGCTTGACCAAAAATTCTAGAAAAAAATTTGTAGATGGACATATAAGTCTAGTTTAAGGGAAAATTTACGGAATCAGTTTTCGAGTTTTTGAACTCAAGATATGATTTTTAAGGTGACAGTGACACAGTTAACCAGCTTGTCTGGAAATTTTAAAATGAACTGTGTAAGTAAATGAATTAAGTCCGTTAGCACCTCGTGTTCGACTCCGGCAACGGTCTCGAGTACGGGGTGTTACATATATAGTGAAGAGAGGCATTCTAGAAGGTTTTTCTTTTTGCTCGACGTTTTGGTCCTTCTTTCTAACCTAAAGTTCTCTTCTTTTTCGTTAAGCTAGAGCTAAGATTTCATTTAATCTGTTGATGATTCAACATTTTGGCAAGTCTTATAGCTCTATATGTAACAATTGTTGAAGAGTAAGGATGTTAAAAGATGTAAAACAATAGGGTGTGAATGGAAGGCCTTGCATGGGGGTCGCATGTAATTGCAACGTAAGTAAACTATCTGTAAATTGAGAATATAACAAAAATTCTATGATCTTGTAAGCAATTGTTACTTTTGGATCGGTAAGGAGGATTGAAACAGAAGCTCCAGATTGAGGTAAAGGTTGGTCTCTGGTGAGTCTCAAGACCCGACTCGTGCTCGTTACTTTATGATGATTCTTTGTATGGTTTATGTCCATGTAGTTGTGCATATTTTCTTGAGGAGTTGCTGTATGTATGTATGTATGTATGCGCGCGCGCGCGCGTGTGTGTGTGTGTGTGTGTGTGTTTTCTGTTAAGAATTTCTATGTATGTACTGAAGTGTATGATATGCTACATGAATATGACGATGTGTGGTAAGCATGCATGGGAAATTATTTATTAGGAAGTATGATTCTGTTATGGGTACAAGTGAAATCTATGTAAATGTGTCCATTATGTTAATTGAGTGGTGCATGAGAAAGTATGGATGGTGATAAAGGGGTTTAGGCAGAGTGTCGGGAAAATATGTAATTTAATAATGGGCCCTATGGTGATGCTTTGATGATGTTCGCCGGGAAAGTAAACACGATGGCTAATATAATAATGTAGTCTTACGTCCATAAACACGAGGTCCACTGAGACAGTAAACACAAAAAGGCTAGTGTGAGAGATATATGGAAAGACCATGGCCATGGCACATTCTTGAAATGGTAGATGAGCCGCATTTGTCTACTTGGGTTTCTGCGTGTCTTGGGGGTGACGATGGGAAAATCTTAGGCAATGCTGAGTTTAGGCAAATCCATATCGTCAAACATGACAGCTTATGTGGTGCCTTGGTGGCAAACCAAACCGAGCCTTTGGGGCGAATTATCTGAAAAGCTTATATGGCGTATTATTTGGGAAACCTTAGTGGTAAGTCATCTGGAAAGCCTGTAAGGCAAATTCTATAACACCTAAGTGATGAGTTGTTAGTTTACCTTTGTGGCAAGATTTGGTTATGCCTTTGAGGCATTTTCTAAAAGAATTCTTGGAAGTATACCCGACTGATGAACCCACCATTGTAATCCACCAGGACAAAAGGCTTGACATATCTGAAATTATAGGTGGTGTAAGTGTCCGCCAAACCTAGGAATTTTCACATTATGTATCGAAGTCATTTGGGATTCTTTTGGATAATCTAAACTATTGCATTCATCAAAATAAGTTCATTGTTTGAATCAATTTGAAGATACGGTGTGACTGGCATTCCTACAGCCACCAAAACCAGTATAAGAATCCACAAAGAGTAGTATATGTAGGTATATAATTTTGAGAAATGTATCCAAATTTTATCTTCAGATAGATTTTGAAATGGGATCCATAATTAGGTGTGAATTTTGTGACCTGTCAATCAAGCGGAATGTCCATAAGGGGGTCAAGTGAAGAAGATGACGTATAGTTATCTGTTAGGAATCAGAAAAGTATCCGTCAAAGTCTGAAAGGAAGTCTAGAATCCTTAAGTCGAGGAATTCAACAACATTGTTTAAAGGTAATATTGTAAGTTTCATTGAACTTACAAATGCCTATTTGTAATGCATGTTCTTGGAATTGAACTAGTGTACTAGGAGGGACCAAGCCAGGAATGCGCTAAGGTGGCAGTTTGAAGAGCAATATTATACATATAGAAGGGCACTCTTGGGAATATGGGAAATAGTACTCTACACTAGGATTGAGTTTAGTTTAATAAAGATTTAAGTTTTAATGTCTTATATTGTATTTAAGAATCTATTGTAATTAATAAACGTTTCCTATGGCACCTTAATAACACTCGAATGATAAGAATTCTCAACGAAATTATTTATGGCACCATAATAAAGTAGAAGCAAACTTGAAAGGTGAAGAAGCTATGAATGAATTGTAAAGCTACAAAAAAGCCATTCAAATCAAGTGTTTGAGTAAATGCTCTAAAACTGTTTCTATTACTTTGAAGGAAATTGAGTGGCCACAAATGAGGGGGAAAACATTTATTTATAATTGAGCTACCACAAATCCAAGGTACAATTTAAGTTACATCGGTGATCGAGATCAAAGGCTATCTAGAAGATAAGAGTCATAAGGGATTTAAACTCTTTATAATCTTATCCCTTAGGATATACAGTATTCACCATGGTAACTCTAGTTTTATTGGAGTGTTCCACTTGGCCACTAAGGCTTCAAGTAGATGGACTTCTCTATATGTTCTACGAATCGAGCCAGTTCAAATGGGTTAAATAAGCCCCATTTAATCAATTGGCATCTATGGGATGTTATGTAATACCCTTATACCTGACTCGATTTACCTGATCCGAATATAAGATGTCAAAATATTTAACAAACCATTTTAAAACCAGTGAAGACCCTGTCGAACGTACATACCTTATTTATTATTTATTCAAAGTCAAAAGATTTTGGCTGAAACATTTAATAATTACAACAGATTCTCAAATACCAGTAGAAGACATTACAACTTGAATATTTACTCAAACTGTCTCAATCGTGGAGTATAATACAAATCGTTATTGAAAACATATTCCCAAAAGGGGGGTCCCTCTATATGCATAACATTACACTACAGTCAACCAACTAGGTGCATTCTTGGCTTGGTCCCTCCTAGCGTATTGGTTTAATTCCAAAATCCTGCATCAAAAAAAGACGCTTGTAAGTTCAACAGAACTTAGTGAATCTCAAACCTTGTTACCTTTGGATGGTGTTGTTGAAATTCCTTGAGTAAAGAATCTCTAGACTTCCTTTCAGACATTGGAAGATAGTTTTCTGATTCCTTGTGGATAACCACACATCCATCTCTACACTTAACCACCCTATACAAATTCTGCTCCATGAGCAAGTCACAAGCCTCTCACTATAATGTGGATCCTATATCACAATCTCCTCTGAAGATAGAATTTGGATACAATTAATTGGATGATAATTAAACAAATGCTGTTATTGGCGGATTCTTACCTTGGCTCCGGCAGCTAACAGAATTCAAGTCACAACATATCTTTAAGTCGATCCTACAACAAACTTATTCGGATGAAATACAATGTCCTAGATAATCAAATGGAATCTCTAATGACTTCGATACATAACGGGAGAACTCTCAAGTTTGGCAGACACTTACACCACCTATAATTATTGATGTGCCAAGTTCTCTATCCTAGTGGATTAGTATGACGGGTTTACTGTTGCTTGTGAATATATATGTGAATGTGCAAGTGTGCACGATGAATCAAGTAATAAAGTAGTAAGTAACATCATCTCCTCATGGATTAGATAGGATTAATTCGGTTAAGTTATTACTACAAACTATATGAATCAGGTTGTGGCAATACAAAATAACAACTTCTAGATGAATAATCATGTAGGTAATATTAAAATCAAATAACTATCTTAAAATGCTGTGGAAAAGAAATGGAGACAAAGTTAAGGGGATGTACACTATTGAATGGAAAGATTGGATTACAAAGATTCTTTCCTAATAACTCAATAATGCCATAGTAAAATCTTAATCAATCTACTATTCAAATTCAATCTAGGTAGTCTGCTTCTTTCAAAAGTTAGACTTTAGGCTACCCTATCTAAGGCTTTCCATATCTACAAGCCTTAAGAAGCATACCCAGCATTGTTTCTTCCATTTTCTGTACAAAATGAAACCCTATGTCTAGAGTGCTACGAGTATTCTATCGAGTACTCGTTTGTATCATTCAATCACAATCCAACTTATCTAACATTTTCAGAATTAAATGAAGTTTATGAACATACCATACATTCATCTATATCTAGAGACTACATGTATATATTGTAAACTAGCGTAAATCAAATGAAACAGTAAATCAAATAAGGATAATGCCTTGGACATTAAAGGAACTAAAGATTCATCTAGTAATCCCAACCTGACGAGATTAGCTCATGAGTTGGAAATTAAAGTCCAAAATAAAAATATCATTCAACAACATATTTCCACAGTTAAAATTCACAGAAATCAATTAAGATAATGAACGAAGAACTTCAGAAAGCTTTTGTACAGCCCTCAACTCTAGTGCTGCAATATCTTGTGAGCCTGAGGTTGAATGCTCTCCTTTTTCCTTACTTTACTGCTTTGATCCTTAGTTTTTACCCTCTTTCTTGTGTCTCTCAATCTCTCATGAGAATTTTTGTGAGAGGAAAAAACCGCTCTCCTCTTCTTTTTTTTTCTTTCTTCTTTTTATAGGGCAAGTCCCTTCTCAGCACACACTCCTTTCTCCACTTTTTTAGGTGGATATTTCTAGTACAAGTACAGCTGGCTGAGAGTGGCACGGATTGATGGCTGTGTCAACATCTTCCTAGAATTTCCATGACATTTGTGCTGGCCATCTATCCAACCTTTTGTTATGACAATACTTCACTCATTAATTTCTTTTCCTCCTTTCGGCACTTGCTATAAACAACAAACAATTTCCTAAAATGCAACTAAATTTACTCAAGTACAAACAATTAATCATGTCTAAAGGCTTGAAATATAACTCTTTTCAAGAGTTATCACACGTCTAAACCTAAGTTGCTACTTGTCCTCAAGCAAAATATACATGAATGCATAAACGTAATAATTGTCATAGCACCATAATCACTTTTGTATTGTTAGACCATTAAGAGAGCATTTTGTACTTCAGTTCTCAGCAATCTTCCATGTCTAAAAATTTGATCAAGTTTTATAAGCTTATTTACCAAAGGTAGTACATAAAATATTACCTTAAAAGAAAGAAAATTCCTAAGTATTCATGCATCTTTCACTATAGCAAATATCTTCTAATTTACATAGTTCATCTTTTTACTAACTTGCATACTCAATTACATACATATTTATTTATTAATAATATTTTTTTATTAGAGGATTCATCTCGTCACATGATTCTTTGACTCGATAGTTTATAATGGAGCATACACCAAATTGCTGAATATTCAAACATGTCACGATTTGAATACTTACTCATGATGCTAATGCTTTTGACTAAAAAATAGATAGAGCAAACAACTACCTCATTAGCTATTCAGCCTGTTACTATAGTGGAGTGCTCCTAATTTTCTTTTCTTTATTACACACTCTTACTTGGAGTTACCATTCTAGTCAATAACACGATGGAGTAAACAAAGTGTTGCTGACTAACTTGACAATTCTAACCATTTGAGTATTTGGTGGCAATTTTTGTTTTAAAATCATTGTCACTTTATTCATTATTGACGATTGCCTTTATACTAAATTTAGCTTAAAGGATCTCTAAGTTTATTAAAAGAACTTACTATAGATCAATTGTAATTGGAATTAGGACATCCTAATTTTAGGGATCAATTTACAAGCAAACTTTCCTAAGTTAAAATCACCTAATCCACAGCCACAATTTTTTATAAATATCGAAGAATTAAATTCCTCATTGAATACCATATGAAAAAATATACTCATTATAGTCTAACAATTCTTTAGCATTTATGTGTTATGGAAAAATGGATGTCAAAAACAAAATGAACAACTATTCGAATGCAATCTATATGCACAACGCACCCCCAAACCTAAGGGATGCATTGTTCTTAATGCATGAATAAACAAAAATTGGGAGTGTATAAACATATATATATATGGACAAAAAATTATAAGATAAAAATTATGAATGCATGCTAAAATGAACTGAAAAACAAATACCATAAAAAAATGAATGAAGCTTGGAGTGAATTTTTTTGTACTTTAATTTGGACGAGTGGATTTTTACACAGCATGCTTGTAGCGCTACTTTCTTTTCAACATGTTGATGGACACCTCATCTTCCTTATCATCTGATTTTTTGAGATCATCAATCAGCTTATTGATCTCAAGATCTTGCTGTGTCATTAGCGTAGTTGATTGAGGTGGGACAGGTGTAGTAACATCCGCAAGTGGTGTAGAAGTTGGGTTTGCTTCTTCTCCGCCATGGTCAATCTCAATACTCACTAATTCAGTCTTCTCCTCGTCTCCCTCTAGTCCTATTGTGGCCTTTTCCTTATCTCCCTCTGGTCTTTTTGTGGCCTTCTTCAAAGTGGCAGGGTGTGCAGGGATAGGTCCGGTCTCATCAGCCTTTGCTTCATCATCTTTGTAATAGCCCGTTTTTCAGTTGTAAGGGAATAGCTATTTTCAGACCACGAATTTCCATCATGTCAATTCGTAAATATTACGGAGTCATTAGAGTCGTATTAAATTTTGGTTAGGAAATTTTAACGTTTAGATAGCTAATTTAAGAAAAAAGACTAAGTTGAAAAAGGTTCAAAATTTGGACATAATTGAATTATAATGTTTTGATAGCTTAACCATCAAATAAAAAAGGACTTATGAAGTAATTAGACCATAAGATTTTTGATGGACGGTTAAGGACCCTTTTAGTTAATTTATAAGTTTAAATTAAGGTAAAATGGTAATGTAATAAAACAAAACTAAAGAATACTAATTAAAATTAGTATCATCATCTTCCCCAAGGAAGGAACCAAAAATTAGGGTGTTAAAACACCATTTTTATCTGTCTTGAAGTTGGACTATGTTCTTTGCTTGCATAACAAGACTTGAATAAAAAAGACAATAACCGAGGAAAGGGGAAAATAGCAGAATAGTCCTTGTGTGTTGACTAGAATTAAATCATAGGTAAGTCCATAGTATTTCAATATGTAAATGAAATTTTACTTGCAATATATATTATTGTTCTTTAGTTAAAATGTTTATAGATAATTATAGTCTAAATGCATATACGTGCCCCTATAAGTACTTCGGTACCCCTGAATGCACATACATGCCCCTGTTTGTATGCTGGTAACCTTGAATCAAATAATATTGAACTGTGTCTAACTGTATTTAGATTAAATGTTATACTATGTCCTTACTAAACTATGTAAGCTTACAAGTTTTTGTGGATTTTTTTGTAGATAATCATCGTTGACTTTTTGGAATGATCAATCAATGGGCTCACACTATCCATCTAAGTTGGTAGTTTTTGTATCTTTTGGATAGTGGCATCTCTATATAGATAAATATGTGGTTTAGAATTGTTGATAGATGTAGTTCATGAATGAGATGTGTGTTTTGCTTAAGGTATATTTTATATTGATGAAACAAGTATACTTATATAATGCATAGATGAAAACCTTGATGTTTAGTTGTTGAATGGAGTAGTTTTATTCATAATATAATTCTTATTTGCTTAATGTCATATAAAGGAGGTCTTTTGATCATTTTTGAGACTATATGTTTAGTATATATATGTGGTGCCTTTAAATGGCATATTGGTTGAATGAAATATATTGATTGATTTGGTATATTTAGGTATGGGTTGGTCTTAAAATGGCATGATTTTTAGGTCAAATTAGGTGCACACGGGTTATCACACAACCATGTAATACCCACTGTAACAACTCATTTTAGGGTCAAATCAGAATAGTAGTTTTGGAACCACAAATCTAAACTAGAAATATTTATTTTTTTATTTCTTTAAGGTCTACAGTACGATTGAATGATTGTGTCAAATTTTCGTTAAGAAAATTTATCAATAGAGTGTCCAATTTGACTACTAGGATTAAATTGCAATAGGTGCAAAATATGTGTTCTAGAAGCTAGAGGTGTCTAATTGCTATGAAATTTTAAATTGGAGGTCCTTAAATAGTAATTAGACCATTATATTTTACTATGGACAAAAATGGACATGGTTAGATAAAATTTCAAAGTTTAAAGTGAAGGGGCATTTTAGTCATTTGGTAAATAAAGACAAAATAACTAAAAAAAAGTGTTCATCTTCTCAAATTAGTCTCCCCATAGCCAAAAATTTCAAGGAGTCCATAGCTAGGGGTTTGGGATTTCCAAGCTCAATTGTAAGTCCGTTCTTGCCCCGTTTTTCATGTTTTTTATGTTTTTGAAGTTGTCTCAACCTAATTTAGCTATTTCAAGGACTAGTTTGAAAGAAAGACGAAGTCTAAAATTTTACCCATGTTGAATATTTGTGTATTTTGATGTTTAATGGTAGCAAATGCATGTTTGGCGTTAGATAAACAACATTTACCAAGTGATTTTTTATGAAAATGTCAAATAGGGACCTATTTGTAAAAGTTGGAAAATGTGTGTAAAAATGTGAGTAAATGAAAAATGTTGGCTGTTATGAGCAAGTAATAGGTTCGGCTAGGCTTGGGTGGGATGAATTTGAATAAAAATCATTTTACGAGCCTAGGGACTAAAATGTAAAAAATGAAAAGTTAGGGGCAAAAATGTAATTTTTTCCATAAGGTATTTTTGGGATTAAATTGAATGATGTGATGATTGAATGAGTTAAATGTGGTATTGTAGATTAAGAAAGACGAGGTTCTGACCTAGATCGGGGAAGAAATAAGGTTGTGGACTAAATCGAACTATTAGCCATTTTGTACCGAGGTAAGTTCGTATGTTAAAAATAAACTTTAGAATAATTGTACTTAAATGCTTTAATATTGCATAAATTGTATGTTTGGTTATGTGAATGAGTATAATTCTACGAATGAGTTCGACGATGGTTCGGCAAGTGAGAAGTTTTGTTGAATCTTAGGAATAGATTAGGATACAAGTGACATATCACTAGTGTCATTATATGTTATGTGATTATGTGATCCGGGTGCTGGTCTTGTACATCCTACTGGTGGCCGAGTATACTGGTATTTGTTGCAGATACTTGACAGCTTGTGTGAGCAGCACCACGTAGCTATGTCTTGACTGACAGCTTGTATGAGTAGGCCCGTCAATAGCTTGAGAGCGAGCGATTATGTGATATGAGATTGAGGTAGCATTGGCTACGTATGTGGCACTTAATGTGCAAAAATCCCAAGTATCCGACATTATTATTCCGAGTGGTTCACGGGTATGTCAAAGATAAGAATATGTGTAAGTTCATTTCGAGATGGTTCAGGTATGTATGTAAAGCTCATGTTTATTAAATGTTTGAAATGATGAAAATGAGGTAAGTTTAGTGATGTAATGAATTATGATCATGAGACTATGGTAAATTTACACTTAACTATGTTATATTATTTGAATGTAATATGCATGGTAAGGTTCCTTATTTCTTGTATACGAGCTTATTAAGCTATATAGCTTACTCCGTTTATTTTCCATGTTTTTATAGTGTTGCCAAGCTAGCTCAGATCAGAGATCATCAGAGATTCGAATCACACTATCAAACTCTCATTTTTGGTTATTGATAATCTTAGTATGTTGGAAGTATGGCATGTATAGGGACTTGGTCATTTTGTTATATGTGTCATTATGATTTTATCCAATGTATTGGCTTGTAATTTTCAAAGGCTTGATTTGATATTTGGCCATGTAAATTGGCTTATTTTGGCCAACATGGTTGTAAGCCTAAGTATATTCATATATGTGCCAATGTCTTTGGAGATATGGTCATGGTATACTTGGTGAATGATGGAATGTGATTCATAGCATGAATGTGAAATGTTTAGAAATGTGTTATATTGATGAAATGATAAATTCTACACAATTAGGTGTCTTGAAACTAGTAAATTAAAGCTTAATGAATGTGAAATTTGCATGATTGATTTAGGGCATAATAAATGTTGTGAGTATGATAGATGATGCTATTGTATTGGCATGTGTTGGTCACAATTGTGGGTGTTTTGGTTGCCTAAGTATATTATGTTTTGTACCATTGAAATTGTGTATGTGTATGTATGAATAAGGGAGGCAAATGGCTTGGTAAATAGCCTTTATTTTTTCCACATGGGTATACACACGGGTGTGTGTCTAGGTCGTATGGGACACATGGTCTGCCTCATGGGCATTTATTCTAGCCATGTGTCCCCTGCAACTTAATTTTGAGAAACAGAATGCTCAAAATTGAGCACATGGGTAGAGACATGGATGTGTGTCTCAGCTGTGTGGACGGCATGGCCTCGAACACGGGCGTGTGCCCTGGCCATCTGAAGTCTGCACCTATTTTATGAAAATTAATTTTCCACATGGTCTAGCACACGGGCTTGTGACTTGGCCGTGTGATCTCAATTTGTTCATAGGTTACAAGTCAGAGAGTTGCACGGGGTTGGGACAGGGGCATGTGTGACCACACGGCCTACCCATACGGGCGTGTCCCATATCTACACAGGCGTGTGACACCTGTTTAGAGGAAAATTTTCTAAGTTTTGTAAAAATTTCTAAAGTTCTTGGTTTAGTCTCGGACCATACCCAAAGCATGGTTAGGGCCTCGTAGGCTCGTCTTAGGGACTTCATGATTAATTGCAAATGGTTTTAATTTGGACGAAAATTTATGGCTCAAAATTGTATGATTGTTTGTGTGGCAAGTCTAGTAATGTCTAGGACCTTTTCCAACGTTGAATATGGGTAAGGGGTGTTACACCTAGGCTTGGCGACACGGTCGTATGACACACATGGCTTGGAGACACGGTCGTGTGACACACACGGCTTGGTGACATGGCTGTATGTCATTTGTGAAATCCTAGTGTTTTAAGTTAGTGAGTTATACGGCCTGGCACATGACCGTGTGTGGCAAGTCAGAGGGGTACACAGTTTGGCATATGGCCTGTGACATGGCCGTGTTACCCTACTCAATGAGTTACAAGGGTGAAGACACGGGCTGGGACATGGTGGTGTCTCCCTTGTTCGAATGTTACATGGTTTGGGCTATGTCACACGGTCGTGTGACCTCTACTTTCACATTTTTGCAATTTTTTCTTAAAACCTCTGATTTGTTTCAAATTAGTCCTAAACTATTTCTAAGCTATATTTAGGGCCTTGAAGGCTTGATTTAATGCCCAAATTGCATGTTTTGATAGGTTCTTAATGAAGTTTCCTTAATTAATATTGAATGACATTAATGGCATATCTTGATATAAATTGATTTGAATTGTTTGGTAATACTCTGAAACCTAATCCAACGATGGAGACTGGGTAGCGGTGTTACAATCTTCCACTTCCTTTGCATCAAAGAGCAATTCCTTGAGAAGCTGGGGAACGTAGGCATTGGCCTAGTGAAATTCTTCTGAAGGGATTTCTTGATAGCAACGTCCTTTTTCCTCACATAACCCTAGAATCAAACTATTTCTTCCTGTGCCCTGCCCAAATTAGTATCAATTCATGATTGCTTCTTCTTGAACAAACTAAACTACTTGTGCAATCTCTGAAGAGAATTGAGCACTTGTTGCTTAAAGACAAGAGTAAAAGTGGAAGGGTTGTTGGGGTACAAGTTGGGGTGGAGATGTACAAGCCGAACTGGGAGGTGGATGTCGTGGCAATTCTCCCCTAAAAAATTCCTAAAAATCTTCTTTGTAATGGCCCCTCTGTTGGGAATTATATCTTCATTTGCTTGGACTGAGACTTTCACACGTTGGCAAAGGGCAGTAATAAAGGAAGGAAAATTAAGGCTGGCAGCATTCTTCTAGTCACACATATAAACCTCTTTAAAAATTTTCCCACATTGATTTTACTCCTTATCATTACAGAATGGAGTAGCAACACTCGCTCATTTGAAATTGTAGAGTTGTGAGTAGAAGGACTCAGATGGGTTATTAGGAAGTGGTACCAAACTCGACAATAGGGTTTCAAAGAAACTCATTTTACAGTGTAGCAATCTTTTCTTCACACTGTCTACTTGGTTCCTTCTATACACAGATCCTTAAGGACTTGATTACAAGCCGTCCGCCATGGTTGTTCTGGAAAGCTAAGAATACTTATCTTGACCATCAGGTAAGCCATACTGAGCATTGATAGAGTACTTATCAAACAACACTGAAATACCTCTCACATATATAAAAGCATTGTTGGAAGAGGTCAGGCACCACCTTTGTTAAAACATCTTTTAGATACAAGCAAAAGATTTGCCACTCGTGCTTTTCGACTATGGAAGAAATTGTTTCATCATACCCCATAAAGGGTGTATCTTGAAAAAAGAAACCTTTTTCCAACTAGAACTGTGACTTGGAGGTGATATTTGTGTATTTCTCCTTTACAAATTTATTGAAAAAGGTTCATAGAGGCACAGGGATTTATTAAGAAGGAATACGTCTAGCCATTGCCTTGAAAAGTTTAGAGTGATTGGAAGACACTTTGAATTCTTTGTGGAAACACGAGTAAGTGTAGAAGAAAATGAAGGTTGAAGGTAACTGTAAAGAAGGTGAGACAATTAGGTTAAAAGAAAAAGAAAATAAGGGCTAAAAATGGAAAATGTTATTGTCGACGTGATATGGGTGATAATAGTGCGGTAATTATGGTCTGACATGGTGAGATGAGATTAGGGGGGAAAATAAATATTTATTGGAAGTAAATATTTTGGAAAAATTTACTAATGGTCTAACTACCAACAGATGAAGCCTGACTCTTTGTATACCTACAAAATAAGAAAAAAAATAAAAGTTTGTAAACCAATCAGGTGAAATAACCGAAGAAAAATAAAATTAACAAAGAAAAAACAAATAAAGTAAAAAGGATAATGCAGACGTGGAAGTCATGCATTTCAGAGATCAATGGATCGTTTATCTCAAGTCATAGAAACACCCAAATAATGCTTCAAACATTGACCATTGAGTTTGAATGTAAGCCCTATCTTTATATCTTTGACCTCTACAGCTCCATAAGAAAAAACATGAATGATTTGAAAAGGTCCTATCCAACGAGACTTTAATTTTCCCTTAAATAATTTAAGCCTAGAGTTGAACAACAACACCTGTTGTCCAGGTTCTAATTGTCAAGACATAATATTCTTATCATGCCATTGCTTGGTTTTCTCTTTGTACAGTTGAGCGTTTTCGTATGCCTAAGCTTAGAATTCCTCCAACTCATCTAGCTCAAGTAATCTATTATTACTAGCAGCACACCAATCCATGTTCTGCTTCTTGATGACCGAAAATGCTTTATGTTCGAGCTCAACAGGTAAAAGGAAAGGCTTCCCGTAGACAAGCTTAAAAATTGACATCCCCAATGGTGTTTTAATCATAGTATGATATGCCCACATAGCTTCATCCAGTTTAGATGACCAATCTTTACGAGTTGGGTTTACCACTTTCTCCAAGATCTGTTTAATTTCTCTATTAAAAACTTTAGCTTGTCTATTTGTCTGGGGGTGATATGTCATGACAATCTTATGCCACACCCGATACCTCTTCAATTTTTTGTTGACTAATTTGCAATCAAAATGGGACCCCTCATCACTAATAAGTGCACGAGGTGTAACAGATCGTGTGAATATATTTTTATGCAAGAATCGCACCACTGAGTTGGCATCATTAGTAAGGAGAGCAATGAATTCTACCACTTGGAGGCGTAATCTATGGCCACAAGTATATATATTACCCCAAGAAGGTAGGGTTTTACCCACTGGCAACACAATTTGTTTTACGATTTAACCCACTGATATGAATGCTCGTCTTTGAAATGATATTACTGCTTATCATTAGTTGGATGATGAAAATCTTCACACCTCATGGGAACATCATAAATCTTTACTTTGACGTTGTCCCATGTATGACATTCAACCAAAAACACAAATTGAGATTTTTAATAATAGGTTGAATTCACATGCAAGGAATTTTGTCGACGCATTAGCCAATAGACCTCTACTAGATTGTACTTATAATGATGTTGTGAGAATTCTTGAAAGAATTGCTCAAAATGATTATAAATACCCTATCTCTCGAGCTGCACGAGCAAAAACTACTCCAGGAGTTATTGAATTGGATGCAATAACCGTACTAAGTGCTCAAGTTTCTTCCCTCACAAACATGATTAAAAATATGTAAAGGACTAGTGGCGTTGCACCTATACAAGTCGCTCAGCAAGTTGATGTTCCTACTTTTGGTTGTGAGATTTGTACTGACAACTATAGCTATGAAGATTGTCCACAACATGCAGAGAATGCCTGTTATATTAGTAACATCTGCATCAATTTTTATGGTAACTCTTACAACAACTTTGCACACAACCAACTGCTTTGGGGAACACAAAATGTTGGAGAAAATGTTGCGACATTTAGATATGGGAATACATATACTCAGGGCAATTATAATCCAAGATAAGGGAATTACAATCAACAATAGAAGAATTACAATTAGCACACTCAGGTGCATCCACAACAAGGCTAGATACATCCACACCAACACTCAATACAGCCACAACACTCTTCAATACTAAATCAGCATGTTCAAGGACATCGAAAACAACCATCCATTCAAGCTTCTACTTCTGACCCGTTAGCAACTCTTGAGGCGTTAATGTGGGAGCATATTACTCGCACAAAAGCTATCATACAAGGGAATTCATCTTCCTAGTGACACGAAAAATCTGAATGCTCGACAGGTCATTACCTAGTGACACGAAAAATCCCAATCTGAGGGGGAAAGAACATTGTAAGGCTATCACTATTAGGAGTGGTAAACAAACTGGTGAACCGTTCATAAACTCTATTGTAGCACCTTAAGATACGGATGGAGTGATCACTGGTGAGAAGGTTGAATCTGAAGAGTTTGTCAATGCATCAAACATAGAAGTTCCACAAATTATCACTCATATGCCTAATGTCCAACCCTCAAAACTATCAACACAATTAAGGGTGTTGGCATAATCAAATGTCTCTCCATCCTTACCTTTCCCACAAATATTCAGGACGAATGAGCATGACAAGTAATATCAGTACTTCCTGGACACACTGAAGCAACTGTAGATCAACATTCCTTTAGTAGACGCTCTGGTACAAATTCTGAGTTATGGGAAATTTATAAAAGACCTCTTGTCCAATAAGAAGAAGCTTACTGATATTAAAACTATTGCACTCACAGAAAGCTGTAGTGCTATTTTGACAAACAAGTTGTCCCCTAAATTGAAAGATCCTGGGAGCTTTACCATCCCATGTTCAAATGACAATCATTATTTGGGTAAGGCTTTATACGACTTGGGAGCTAGCATTAACCTAATGCCACTATCTACTTGAAAACGGTTGGGAATTGGTCACATGAAGTCTACTGCAATGACATTACAACTAGCCTATTGATCCTTGGCTCAACCTAAAGGGCAAATCAAGGATGTCTTAGTTCGTGTAGATAAATTCATTTTTCTAACTGATTTTATCATACTTGACAGCGAGGTAGACAAGAAGGTTCACATAATCTTGGGACAACCATTTTTAGCTATCAACCGAACTCCTATTGATGTTTACAAAGGTGAACTAGCCATGCAACTTAATGATGACCAAGTCACCTTCAGTGTTTTTGAATCTATTCAATGCAAGGACAAATAACAATACCATACTATCGATGTGCTAGATGATCTAATTAGGGAAGAATTCAACGACAAAGCACAATAATTTCTAAATAATTTGTAGTGACATCTGATGCCAAGTCCTTAGACGATTGTGACAGCATGGTTGAAGCTAATAATCTTGAACTCAAGCATGGAAGGTAGATTGAATCCTTAGACTTAGCCAACAGAACGACTCCAATTTTCAAGCCACCTATTGA
Organism: Gossypium hirsutum; assembly: GCF_007990345.1. Classification (NCBI taxonomy): domain Eukaryota; kingdom Viridiplantae; phylum Streptophyta; class Magnoliopsida; order Malvales; family Malvaceae; genus Gossypium; species Gossypium hirsutum. Next base: position 76,233,769 of record NC_053424.1, read on the forward strand.
AGAAGGTCCTACTCTGGAACTGAAACCACTAACTTCTCATCTTAAATATGTCTTTCTGGGTGATCACAATACTCTTCTAATTATTGTCTCCACAGCACTGGATGTAACTCAAGAAGAGAAATTGGTCCATATTCTCAAGCAACATAAACGAGCTATTACTTGGAATATTGCCAATATTCAAGGTATTAGTCCTTTTTATTGCATGCACAACATCAAGTTAGAAAATGAAGGAAAGCAATCGATTGAACAACAAAGAAGATTAAACGAGAAGATGAAGGAAATTATCAAGAAGGAAATCATAAAATGGCTTGATGTTGGAATTATTTACCCAATTTCTGATAGTAATTGGGTAAGTCTAGTGCAGTGGGTACCTAAAAAGAGTGGCATCACTGTGGTTCGCAATGATAAGGATGAATTAATTCCTAAACGCATTACTACGGGATGGTGAGTTTATATGGATTATCGCAAATTAAATGCGGCCACAAAGAAGGATCACTTCCCACTTCCTTTCATTGACCAAATGCTAGATCAACTTGCTGCAAAAGGCCTATTATTGCTGTTTAGATGGCTATTATGGGTACATTCAAATTGCTATTGCACCAGAGGATCAGAAGACAACAACCTTCACCTACCTCTTTGGTACTTTTGCTTTTCGCCGTATGCCTTTCGGTCTGTACAATGTACCAGTCACATTTCAAAGATGCATGATGGCAATATTCTCAGATATGGTCAAAGACTCTTTAGAGGTTTTTATGGATGATTTCTCAATCTAAGGGAATCATTTTGATCATTGCTCTGACAATTTGGATAAAGTATTGAAGCGGTGTGAAGACACAAATCTTGTCCTGAATTGGGAAAAATGTCATTTCGTGGCAACTGAAAGCATTGTGTTAGGCCATTGCATGTCTAGTCAAGGCATTCAAGTAGACAAAGCTAAGGTGGAAATCATTGAGAAATTACCTCCACCAAAAAACATGAAAGGTATTCATAGTTTTCTTGGACATGCGGGGTTTTACTGAAGGTTTATTAGAGATTTTTCAAAAATTGTAAAGCCCTTATGCTCATTGCTAGAACAGAATCGAAAATTCTTCTTTGACAACGCATGTTTGGATGCCTTTATTCAGTTAAAAAGGCAGCAAGTGAATGCACCCATTATCGTTGCACTAGATTGGTCTCAACCTTTTAAAGTCATGTGCGATGCGAGCGACTTTGCTGTGGGTGCGGTTCTAGGACAATGAAAGGGAAAAATTTTTCATGCCATCTATTATGCTATCGAAACTATTACAGAGGCTCAATTCAATTATACCACCACAGAGAAAGAATTGCTGGCTGTAGTCTTTAGTTTCAACAAGTTTCGTTTCTATCTTATCGGTGCAAAGGTTATTGTATTCACTAATTACTCGGCGTTCACATATCTCTTTGTGAAAAAAAGGATGCAAAACTAAGACTGATACACTGGATATTACTGTTGCAAGAATTTGACATCAAGATAAAAGACCGTAAGGGTTCAGAGAATCAAGTTGCAGACTATCTGTCTCGATTGAAAGTTGACAGTGAAGACGGAAACATATTTCAAATTGTCAACGCATTCCCAGATGAAAAGTTATTTGCTGTAGATGCAACTCCTTGTTATGCGGATTTTGTTAATTGTCTAGTGTGTGTAAAAATTCCAATTAGGTGTCAGAAGCCATAAAAAAATTTCTTCATGACATATTTATTCATGGTATGCAATGACAACATCATTCGACGTTGTGTTCCGAAAGAGGAGATGCTTTCAATCCTGAATCATTGTCATGATGCTCCTTATGGAGGTCATTTCGGTGGTATGAGGACTATTGCTAAAGTTCTCCAATCAGGATTCTACTGGTTGTCATTATTCAAAGACGCCTACAATTTTGTGAATCAATACGATATGTGTCAACGCACCGATTCAATATCCTGATGCAATGAAATGTTCCAGTATCCAATTATAGAGGTTGAATTATTCAATGTTCAGGGTATGGATTTTATGGGATAGTTTCCAAGTTCATTCAGAAATCTTTATATATTAGTAGTTGTTGACTACGTCTCGAAGTGGGTTGAAGCTGTTGCAGTCCCAAAGGATGATGCAAAGACAGTGCTAAAAATTTTTCACAAGCGTATACTCACCCATTTCGACACACCAAAGGCATTGATTAGTGATCAGGGTACACACTTTCATTGTAACCAAGTGGCAACCGCACGGAAAAGATATGGAGTTAATCATAGGACGGTTGCTACTTATCATCTGCAAACTAATGGACAAACCAAAGTATCAAATTGAAAAATTAAGAACATTCTCAAGAAGGTTGTAAACCTTTTAAGGAAAGATTGGTCTCTCTAATTGGATGACGCTTTATGGGCATTGGAGACAGTATACAAAACTCCATTAGGATGTCGCTGTATCAATTGGTTTTTGGGAAAGCATGTCACTTGCCAGTCGAACTGGATCACAAAGAAATTTGGGAAATTAAGCAAGTGAACATGGACTATGAAAGGGTTGGAAAGATAAGGCTTCTGGATATCACTGAACTAGAGGAGATTAGGAGAAATGCCTATGAAAATGTGGTAATTTATAAGGAAAAGACCAAATGATGGCATGAGAAGATTATTTCACAATGATAATTTATCGTGGGTCAATAGGTTTTATTATTCAATTCTTGACTTAAATTACACCCACGTAAATTGCGTTCACATTAGTCTGGACCTTTTGAAGTTGTCGACGTATTTCCTCACGGTGCATGTAACGGCCTGATTTTAGCTAAATTTAAACAGTGGTTTCAAAACCAAAAATTTGATGTAGAAAAATTATTTTTAATATTATTTTATGTGTTTACAGCGTGATAGCATGTATGTGTAAAAATTTCGTGAGCTAATTTTATCGTTTAATAGCTTAATTTGAGAAAAATGACTAAATCGCGTAAAATACAAAAGTTGCATTCTATTAGTTAAAGGTGTCAAATTGCTTTGGCTTTTAAATATTATGGCTTGAAATGGTAACTTAACCATTTAAATTGTGAGTGGACAAAGATGGACATTAATATGATGATTTTAATGTTGTGTCATTAAGGTTAAATAGGTAATTTGGTAATTAAACTTAACATAAATAAAAAAAAAACCATATTATCTTTATTTTTCTTCATCTTAACCAATTATCAAAAGAAAAAGAAGCCAAAAAAGTTGTATAAGGGTTCCGCACACATTAAGCTTAATTAAGGTATGGTTTTTGCTCGGTTTTTTATGATTTTTACGTTTTTGAGATCGTTGCTTTGTGTTCTAGCTAGCCCGTACCTTAATTTTTGAAACTGTTAAAGAATTGTCATGTTTCCATTATTGAATACTTGAGTATTTTGATGATTGATGATAGACTATGAAAGTTTGTTGATAGTTAAACTAGTTTTGTAAAGTGATTTTTTTGACAAAAATGTCAAAAAGGGATTAATTTGTGAATTATGCAAATTGAGTGGTTGAAACATGAAATAATTGAAATATGTGGGCTACTAGGGACACTAGTGGAAATTTTCTATGATGAAATTGGATTAAATTGCTTGAATTTTATGTATTTGTGAAATAGGGACTAAATTGATTAAATGTGAAAGGTTAGGGGCTAATGTGTAAAAATTCCCAAATGTGTATTTTTGGACTAAATTGAATCAATATGTGATTAAATGAGTTAATTTTGAATACATATTGATCAAGAAATAAAGAATTCAGAATTAGATCAGGCGAAAAGCAAGGTTATCGAATAGTTGATCCGATTCATCAATTCCCAGTACGAGGTAAGTTCGTATGTGGTAATTTCATTATAAATGAATGTTAAGTTTTTTATATTGCATAAACTATGATTATGAGATTATAGATAATGTTTGAATTGTGACACAACTCTACAGATGTGTTTGACGATGAAATCGACAAGTGAAACTTCCCGATTGAACTTTAGGAATAGTTTAGGATGCTAGTGACATATCATTAGGTTATTGAGTTGGCTTCAGGCCATGATATTGGAAATTCAGGTGTGAGTGATACCTTGATTTGGCTACGGGCCATGGTATAGGTACTTCGGGATAAGTTACCTTGATTTGGCTCGGGCCATGGTATAGGTACTAATCAATTGTGATCCTTGAGTATCCGACTTCTATTCCGAATGGTTCAATGGGTAAACGAATGATGTGTTGAGAAAGAGGCTAGTATGCACAGAACCTATTCGATTATTACATTGAGAAATTTCAATGAGATGGTATTTGATCATGTTTTGAGACATGAAAAAGGTTTGTAGTTAATGTGATTTTGATTTGGTAATGTGTAAGTGGTTGAATTATATTTATTTGATGAATTGAGTTATTCACTTACGAACTTACTAAGCTATGAAGCTTACTTTGTGTTATTTGTCTATGTTTTATAGAGACTTAAAGCTAGTTCAGAACCGGGAGTCGTCAGGAACATCATCGCACTATCAAACACCTAAGTTGGAACTTTTGAGTTGTGTATATATGGTATATGACATGTATAGGCTAGTTGTGGTGCTATGGTGTAAATAGAAAAATATATAGGATTTTTCCCATGTCATTTATCACCTTTTTACTTAAATTTGTTGATAAATCTAAGTAATTGTTTAATAAATTAATGAAATATGAGAAAATATGAAATTAGGACATAGAAATTATTAAAATGTGATTTTATGTTTTATTATATAGTTTTCTTGCAATAAATGGCTTATTTTATATTAATTTGAATAAATTATATTTTTAAGACATAAAGTGGGCTATGCATGATTAAATTAAATAATAAAATATAAAATTATATTTAATAAATCATTTTAAAATATTTCTTTAATAATTTGGGTTTTAAATTAATGAATTAAATTGAATAAATTTTATTCTTTGGTCCTCTAACTTGTTGATTTATTTTGGACAGGTCTAATAGCTTTGCTGGATTACAAAACTGTCCAAATTGGAGACCAAGTCAACCCAATATTCGGCTACACATTGATGCCCATTTAAACCATCCTTTGGTTTAATTACACAAGGTCCTTGTAGTGTTGAAGAAATTAGAGATTTGCCTGAAGATTTATGATTGACCAAGTCTCAATCCTGAGTTGTGTGGCATCCAAAATTGCTTAAAATTAAAGCAAAAATCAACTCAAAAGCAACTAAGCATGGCTGACCACTATTTTAGGAGATTTGAAGAGGTTAACATTCACTATTTTTTGTAAACTTTCCCCCTCTCCTCACCTATAAATAATACCTCATTCTCACATTTCTACCCATCCCTCATCATTCATCATTCTCTCCTCTCTAAATTCTCTTAGCATTCTTCTTTTCTCCCCACGCCTATCATCATCTTCTCATAAAGATTTTAGCATTTGAGCCTCTTAAAGAACCTTTGGTCGGCCACATTGGAGTGCCATCAGCAAAGGAGCGAAGCAAAGGAGGTGGCAGCCACCCTGAATTGGGTTTAATCTTTCTTTTCTTTAATTTAATTTAAAGATGTTTGCTATGTGTTCGTTGTTATTGTTTACAACAATGTTAACTTAATTTTATTTAAGCTAGGATGATTGCTTTGATTAAATAATATTTATTAGATTCATGCTTATAATGTTTATGCCTCAATCGATCATATTTTCAATTAAAATCAAGTCTGTGTTTCGTTCATATGTGATTAAAATGCACTTGAATTAGCTAAGCGATCCTAACTAGACGACGGATACGCATAATTGAAATGTGCATGCTCAATTTAGATCCTAACCCGATTAAATTGCAGGTTGCATAACAACCCTAACCAGGCTCTGTTATCTGATTAGTTTTTAGATTTGTGTGATTAAACTGATTCAAACCTAACACGTCCCTGTTACCTTGACGAATGGTAAGAAACCCTTAGTAAATAAGGATCAGTAAAATGCGTATTTACAAAGTAAATGATTCCGAAAGGACCTAATGTGGTTTCCAAACTCATGAAAGATCGAGTTGCCATGGAATATTTTTTTGAATATTATTAAGTATGTTGATAATAAGTTTAGTGTAATTAAAGTAATTGTCCTATTTTATTTATGTTAAAATTGTTGCAAATTGTGTTTAATTTTGCTAATTCATATAGTTTGCATACTTAGGTTAATTTGCATTAGGGATCATTGCATTTAGTCTAATATATTTTAATCATCACTTCTCAATTATATTGTGTTTTTATTTACCAAATTTTTAATATAATTTTATAAATTAAGTGACTTAGCACAAATACAATCCTTGTGGAGACCATAACTTGATACTTATTACTTAATAACGACTGTGTACACTTGCACAAACCTACGCGTTACATATGGTTGTGAATATAACCATGAGAGTTGGCTTGTAAATGTATATGTTTGTTTTGTATATATAGCCATGAGTGATGGCTTGTTTTGGTATGTTTTGGTATAAATGTGGTTATGGTTTCATAGTTTCTCAAATGGTTATATTTTGAGTTTGGTAAATGATCTATATGAAGTGCTTGAAGTTATTAATTTGAGAAGTTATCTGCTTGTGAATTAATACTTGATGATATAAGTGTTTGAATAGGCAATTAGCATTGATTTAAGTATTGATTTTGTTGAAATGGATATAGTATGAATTATGTATATTGATGATGATTTTGGCTGCCTATTGTATGATGAATTGGTACCATTTTGGTTGCTCAGGTGATCATGAAAAAAGGCAGCAAATTGGCCTTGCAAATGGCCTATTTTTGTCCACACGGGCAGGGACACGAGCGTGTGTCTGAGCCGTGTGTGACACACGTTCATGCTACATGGCCGTGTGTCCCCAAGTGTTTAAAGTAAATTGAAGTCAGTATGCTCCACACTGCCTCATACACGAGCGTGTAACTGGCCGTGTGGCACAAGTCAGTATACCCCTTAAATAGCATGTAGCCTAGCACACTAGCGTATGTCTTGGCCGTGTTGCATAAGTCAGTATACCCTATAGGATTGGCATGGCCTAGTACATAGCCTGGCACATAGGCGTGTATCGTCACTTCAAAGGGCACCTGGGCTAGACACACTGGCATGTGGTCGGCCGTGTGACCCAAGTTAGTATGTATGCCCTTTTTTCATACGGCCTGTGATACAGGTGTGTTTGAAGCTGTGTGAAGCACACGGCCTGTTCACACGGGCATGTGACCTTTATATGTTTGAAATTTTTCTAAGTGTCTAAAATTTTTATATGTTATTGGTTTAGTCCCGAACCAATTCTAAAGCATGTTTTAGGCCTTGTAAGCCCTTATAAGGGACAATGCGATTGTGTTGATTGGTATTTGAATATGAATGCATAAATGTATGAGTTATGTATGATAAATGACATGTATTGTTTGGTAATACCTTATAACCGTATTCTGATAGTGAATATGGGTGAGGGGTGTTACAGTGCAGTCACAATTCATGATTTACGTGATGGACACCAGTTCAAAGTAAACGGACAAATGCTGAAACACTATTTTGGTAAAAATGATCAAACGCAGGCAGAGACCATTAAATTACTCGAAAGGTTTTAATTTTTAATTATTACTTCATGATTTTAGTTTATTTTATTTATGTTTTATTAAAGTTTGTTTTCCTTTTTTCAGAATAATTAGGTACCAATGTCGACGCATTGAAATTTTACTGTCAACGCATTCCGTAATTCTGTACTACCATTTACAACTCATCAAAATTTAGGGAAATTTAGATTCCATCGTTGGATCAAAAATCACTCACCCATTGATCCTTCTGAACGGGCACAATTTCTATTGGTCACAATTATTCCCGACAGCTTAATATCTCTCCACAAAACAACATTCCTCTCCATCTTCCTCTTTCACTCACTATAAATCCTCCTCCGCTGTACCGACTGTAACACATTCAAGCAACCATTTTTATTTCCTTTCTCTTCTCAAGATCATATCTTTGCAACTTTAAACCATTTTCCCTAAAAAAAAATGGAAAAATGAGAGGTTCAGTCAAGAAAGCCATTAAATCTGTTGAAGAACATGCGTCCTCTGCTACCGCAGTTCGTCAATCAGAATCCCCCAGGCCAATGTAGAAAAAGGAGCCAGAAAATTTTTTGAATAAAACGACAAAGGAACGATTTCAATACAACATGTTGAAGTGAAACTTCCACCCCAAACAGGGCATTTCCCTTCCGTGACAATGAGACTTGGGTAAGCAAGTCTACAAAACCATCTCGAAGTTGAAGTGGGAAACTTTTGCACCCATCCTAGAAGCTATTCTCCTTCACTGGTACGTGAGTTTTATGATAACCTTTATAATCATGAGTTAGAGTTCATTTTTGTTCAAGAAGGCTTAAACCATAGGACGCTAAAAAAATCAATGAGCTGTACAACACCAAGGTAGATGTAGACGAACACTTCGAGTTCATTGAGGATATCACTGATGAAAGACGAGACTTGTTGGTGAAAGTCTTATGTGACAAAGGAGCATTGTGGATAGGTTCCCATCAAAAGAATTATACGATGCACCATCACTTCCTAACACTGCAAAGCAAAATCTGGTTTCATTTTGTCAATTGCAGGCTAAAGCCCTCTACTCACAGCACCACAGTCACCCTCGATAGAATGTTTCTGTTACATTCCATCGTTAAGGGTAGAAAATTGATGTCGGCGCAATACTCCACCAGGAAATTACTGACTGCGCTGTATGGAAAACTAGAATCTTGGTTTTCCTATCATTTGTGATGTTATTGTGCCAGCAAGGAGGATTCGTGCCCCATGATGGTGAGAAAATATTAGATAACAAGGGCCCGATCAATGAAGCCTCTATACAAAGATTGACTCATAGAAAAGATACGTCGATATTGAAGGAGGTAGAAATAAGCAAGATAAGGAAGGGTAAAACCAAAGCTGATATCAAAGGAAAAAACCTAAATGCAGAGACATCATTATGGCGTAAAATGAAAGATGTCGAAAAAATAGTCAATTTCATCAACGATAGGCAAATTAGGCTTGTTACTACAATAGAGGATATGGAGAACTCCCAGAATTTGTTTTATGCTTATACCAAAGCCTAGAACAATTCTATTGTAGCCACATGAAGCCAATTGAACCCATCGCCACTATTGAAATTCCCAGTGTGCCCTCCAATCATTTGAAACTATGAACTCTCATCCGTGGATGGTGACTTAAAAGACCGAGACAGATCAGTGGCATCCCCTCCCATTGTACAGGTATCTGATACTGACAAAGAAGAGGAATCTAGAGACATTGAAGAATGTTATTTTTTTTGATCAAGAGGACACTGTTATTGAGAAGGAAGTTGCTGCTACAGAAGAGAAAGTTGTTGCTGAAGGAGAAGAAGTTGTTGAAAAAGAAAAAGAAAAATAAGAGGAAGGTTCTATTCTGAACATTGTCACCACACCCAAGTCTGTGGTGCACATATTAATAATTTGGAGCAAGATAGAGCGAGACTGGTGGAAGTTATTGAGGTAACCAGTGAGAAGCAATGTAATTCATTGGTAATAGTGGTCTACACTGGACCACTCCAGTAGACTCTCCTACACAGGAAGCAGCTGATGATGCTGGCACAGAGAAAAAAATTTGAGGAGTAATTCGAGGACCGTGCGAAGTCAAAAGAAAAGAAGTGAAAGCGCTCCAAGGATAGGAAATGAAAGAAGGAGGAGAAGAAAAGGAGGACGAAGAAACATCGTGTAGCCACATCGATGGCTAAGGTTAACTGAGTTTGTTTATTTTAAGCTTTTGCTGTAGTATTTATGCATTGCATGTAGCTGTAAGTTTTATTTTGATAAGTACACATTGCCATTGCATTTTTATTATCATTACATTTTCATGTTAGTTCATTAGGGACAATGCAAACTTTAAGTTTGTGGGAATGCACATAGGGCTTAGAAATGCACTTACATTTAAAATTTTTTTTCGATAATGAACCATGCAAGGTTTAATTATAGTTAATGAAAATTGTTCAGAAATTTTTGTTACATTTGATGCTTAATTCTTGAATCATGTGAAGTATCAATGAATGAGTTGGATAAATTTTACAGAAGGTTGTAGCTTCAATTCTTTGATGAATGGATTAGTTTGCATTAGTAATGGATGACTGCTATCATTCTTTAAATCTTGAATGAATCTACTTTTTACAGCTGCTTATATTTATATAGTTATAAATTTGTGACACTCCAAAATGGGTGTAGTATGGAATGTTAAAGAGGGAACACTCCAATACAAGCTTTATAAAAATCAATATGGCCAAAGGCTGTCACTGGATGAGTGTGTGTTAGTGCAATTACATACTCCCTAAAGGTTTGTTGCACTCCATCGTTACTTATCAGAAACAAGGGTATAGTAATACAACGATATCCTTTATTCCAAAAATATATATAATATATAAGTACTTAGTATTGCACAATAAATGCTGTATTGGTAGATAGAATTTAGGGTTTGAAGCATGATGCCAACATTGTTGAAGTTGTAACCTTATTCATTCATGCTTATGTATTGTCGATGCAATATTCTTTCATCTGAATGTGATTCATTCATTGGGAATTTAGAGGGTTCAAGTTGCTAGAATGATCATTTGCCTTAGTAAAATTTTTATTGCCTTAGTAATTTTTTTTAGCCTTGCTAGTTTCTGTTTTACTTGAGAACAAGTAAAAACTCACGTTTGGGGGTGTGATAACCTTAGAAAGAACATAGGTTTTCCTCCTTATGTAACACCCCTTACCTGTATCCGACCCTAGGACAAGGTTCGAGGTGTTACCGAATTAAGACATAAACATTCATACAAAACCGAGCCATAAAGTTTCGTCCAAATTAAAACCATTCATTAACATGCATATTGTCCCTTATATGGGCCTATGAGGCCCAAAACATACATTGGGTGTAGCTCGGGACTAAACTAAGAACTTTTGAAACTTTTACAACACTTAGAAAAATTTTCTTGATTTAGAGGGTCACACGCCCGTGTGGGTAGGCCGTGTGGCCACACACACGCCCGTGTAACTTGGTACACGCCCATGTCCTCAGCCTGTGCAACTCTCTATTTATGATGTCATTAACATAATAGGGTCACACGGTCAAGTTACATGCCCGTGTGCTAAGCTGTGTGGTGAATTTAATTTTCATGAATTTTCATGAATAAGGTGCAAACTTCACACGGCCTGGGCACACACCCATGTCCTAAGACCGTGTCTCTCACATAGCCGAGACACACGGCCGAGTCTCGTGCCCTTGTGCTTACTACTGGGTATTCTATTTCTTAAAACTAAGATGTAAGGGACACACAGTCAGATTACACGCCATTGGGTGCAGACCGTGTGTCACACACGGCCTAGACACATGCCCGTGTGTCTACCCGAGTGGACAACTTTGAGGCTATTTTCCAAGCCAATTGCCACTGTTATTTGCTCAAACACATACATAATTTCAAAGGCATTTAATATAGCATAATTAAATACTTAAACATCATTAAATAAGTCATGCTCCTGGCAATGCTATATCAACTTATACATGCTCAAGCTACCATACCTTATTAATCCAAGCTTACCATATCACATGCAAACGTAACATCAATTTTCTCCATTTCTACACATTCATATCTTAGTTATCATCATGCCATATACTCACAATTCCATCATCAAACATCCATGATCATATCCACAATTCAACCATGCGAAAATTTTTAACCACATCATGAATTACCTTGGCACATGCATGCATATAAGAATAGGCTTACAACCCAATAATCAATATAAGCCATATCTCATGGCCATATACAAAATGAATCATCAAATCATTATAAGCCAACACACTTGGCCAGATTAATATGACACATAAACAAAAGACCAAGTCCCTTATACATGCCACATTCAAAATATCAAAACCAATTATACCCAAATGACCAAGTTGATAGTGTGATCGATGCTCCGACGACTTCCAATCCTCAAGCTAGCTTGGCGTCACTATAAGGGATGAAAAGGAAGGGGGTAAGCTTTAAGCTTAGTAATTTAGCATGTAAATAATTAACAACATTAGTCATGCATTATTATACACATAACATAATATAATTTATCGCAATGTCATCAAGTATCATAGATACATCTCAAATCATGTCATTTACATAAAGTACAATAAAACTCATGATCATGATTCATTCATTCACTTCTTACCGAGGTCTCATTGATTTATACTCTCAATATTTATGAGCTTTGTGTACATACTTGTACCCTTCCAACATGAGCATACCTTATCATTTCTTTGACATGATCTTTGGATTACCTGTTGAACCACTTGGAATACTAAAGGATACCCGGGAAATCTCATACACAGCATAAGATGCCAATGCCATATCCTAGATATGGTCTTACATGGGATCACATATCGAAGCCAATAGCCCAGTTATGGTCTTACACAATGTCTCATATCGATGCCATATCCCAGATATGGTCTTATACAAAGTCTCATTTTCGAAGCCATGTCCCAGACGGGGTCTTACACGAAATCACATGCCGATGCCATATCCCAGATATGGTCTTATACAGAATCTCAATAACCCTAATTTCATGACATTTGTATCCTATCTATTCCTAAGGTTCAACCGGGATTTTGAAGTACCAAATCTTCATCGGATCGTCATCGAGTCATCATTAACCAAATCCATAGAAAAAAATATACATTTCATGCAATATCAAAGCATTAGATACATAATAACTTGATGTTTAATTATTTACACATGAACTTACCTCGATACCAAAATAGGGCTAACTATTCGATTTAGTCCACAACTTTGTTCTTCCTTCAGTTTAGGTCCAGACTCCATTTTTCTTTATATATAATAGTAAATTTCAATTATTTAATTATCACATTGTTCAAAACAACCCATAAATCATACTTTGGCAAAATTATAGTTTTGCCCCTAAACTTTCACAAATTTATAAATTAGTCCCTAGGCTCATAAAATGAAATGTACTCATTTTCTTTGTTACCCAAGCCTAGCTGAAGCTGTATCATGCTTATACTAGCCCACAGTTCTCATCAAATCACATTTCTACTACTCATTTTTACAACTTTTACAAATAAGTCCTTTTAGGTATTTTCATGAAAAACCACTTAGTAAAATATGTTTATCACACATCAAACTTTTATATTCCTCCATTAAACATCAAAATAAATGCATGTCACACATGGGTAAGTTTTTGAACATGAACTCTAGCTCAAAATAATGGTAGAAATAGCTAGATCAGTTGATGACAACTTCAAAAATGCAAGGAACATTAAAAAACGAGGCTAGGATGCAATTACTATCAAGCTTGGAAAATGAAGAAACCCTAGCCATGGAGAGCTTCAAAGTTTCGGCCCTAGCTTGAGGAAGATGAGCAAATTTTCCTTCATTTTTCCCTTTTTAATCTTTTAATTATTAAATGACCAAAATGCCCTTTTTACTAAACTTTCAATTTTTACCTATCCATGCCTATTTTTGTCCATAATATTAGAAATTTGGAAAATTACTATTTAAAGACCTCTAATTAATAATCCATGGCAATTTCATGCTTAAAGCTTCTAGAACTCACATTTTGCAACCTTTGCAATTTAGTCCTAAATGTCAAATTGGACACTTTATCAATAAAATTTCTTCATGAAACTTTCACGCAATCATGGAAACATGTCATGGACCTTGAAAATATCATAAAACAAATATTTCTACTTTGGATATATGGTCTCGAAACCATTATTTTGACTAGGCCCAAAATCAGGATGTTACACCTTACTTATTCATTAAATTGTTCCCATTTAGTTATCCTTAACATATATTTTAGCATTTTCAATTTAGTAAATTGCATTTTATAACTCAGTGAATCCTAGCCTATTTTATCCTTAATTTTTCCATCTTTTGCTTTACTGTCTCAACATGAGTTAATTCCAAATTGCGTCTAGAATTATCGCCACACCTGATAGCTGTCTGAATAAGAACTAAAAATGCGTGAGCTGTCCAATCTGGTATAACCAATCTATACATACAAGGATAGAATAATTCTAAGGAAAGGACACCTGTACTATAAGAGGAGGACATAAAAGTTTGACGTAAGATTAAGAGAAGGGGAGCTTTTTCTTTCCCATAATCTTCTTCATCCTACCCTGAAGCTTGCGACTATGGTAGCTTAAGCCTCTCATAGGTGAACCAACGTGAAAATTGATACAGATTAGCTTCTGAAAAGGTGCCTAAGTGCAAGACAAAAGGGAATAGAGAGATTCAGTCGAATTGTCTAGGAATAGTATTCTCCACTTGATTCTTTCTTCTTTCTTTCCAAATGCTTGTGATTACTCTCTATTTTTTTTTGTATGGAAGTACACATGAATTATTGGTTAAATGTTATCTTATTCAAAATTTTCTTTACTTTTTAATCTTGGGGTTTGAATGTTTCTTAACACGAAAGTGTTATTGCAGCCACTGACTGTAACGCCCCAAAATCTAAGTATTTATTTATGTATGTTGTGTCTCAAAACTGTGTATCTGCTTCAGTGGTTATGTGTTCTGAGAAGTGTCTAAGAAGTTGGGTTCAAGCCTCGGCTTATGCAAAAATTTTGTTCTCACTTGAATAAGCCCTATTTCTAGTCAGTAGGCTTCTTAAATAAATATGGGGATTTTATGACATAAAGAGCCTGTTGGTCTAGGGGCCAAGCGGTGTGTTATTTATGCTAGTGAACTGAGGTTCGAATCTTTGCAGGCGCAAGGGCAATAAAATTTTACTGTGCTGGACTGTTAGAATTTGTGTTCCATTAAAAGTTTGAGTTGTGGGAAGGTTGGAGTGATTTTAGGAGGAGATATGGGAGGTGGATAGAGAAGTGATCGATTTGAATGATTGTGGAGAGATTTGGGGAGGAAATCATGGAAAGTTGAGGAGAGAGAAGGTGTTGTGTCGAAATTGGATTGTAGGCACACAGGATTTCGATTTTGGCTACTCTCTCTCAAGTTTCGATTTCTGTCTACTTTTTGGGTTTTCTTTTGCTTGGTGGTTGATTGTGTTGGAGTTCTTTTAAGGTAACTTGCAGTTTGCCTACTTTGATTTTGGGCAATCATTTCTGCTATTGTTTCTTTCCCCTTTTGGCCGAACTCTCTTTTCTTCCCCTATTTCTGAATTGTGCTCTTTCTGGACCAATTGCTTCTTGCTATTTCCCTCTCTTCATCTTAGCTAGTGTAGTCGAATACCATGTTTCCCTCCTTCTATTCTTTCATTTGCTACCCTCCTTCTATTCTTTCAGTTGCTAGCTCTTGGTTTAGGCCGATTCCCTTCTCCTTTTCTCTTCCAATCGGTTGTTTTCCTTTAGCCGAATACCTTGTCTTCTTTTCTCTCACAACTCCTTCCTCTTTGCAACTAGTGGCTAAGCTGAATACTTCCCTTCTACTCTTTCGGTTCTGGACTATTGTATTTCGACCAGTGTGGGTACATGGTAATTATTTTTCTCTTTCTCTCTTTCAGTCACACTAATAGCTTCATCTAACATCTTCTGTGTTGCCATTTTCTGATAAAGGTACAATCGTTCCACTTTGCCTCTATCATTCTCTGTACTTTCGACTTTTGTGTAGGTGTGGCCGATTGTTCTTTTCTTCTAATTTGGACTTTGTGTTTTCGGTAAGTGACTTTTCATCTAGTTCAAACCTTTCATTTTTTTGATGTTTGATAAGTGTTGGTTGGAATGTAGATAGCCCCTAAGGCCTATTGATTAGTCTGTTGCAAACGGATTCAGTGAGCAACCCATAATCGACTGATCTAATCAAGTGAGAGGTAAGCTTTTGGAAAAGTATTTTGGTGGGTGTCTTGGATAGGTCGATTGGGATGCAATTAACCAAAACTTGTGATTGAATGTAGGTTGGAGTACTCGTGGATTATTCACACATTTTTTGTGAGTAGGTGTGTAAACACTGCCCAATCGTAAATCGGCAAAAGTCGACAATTGTGACTTTTAATAATACATGGGCCTACGCTCGCTCCTGTGGTAAACTAAACACCTAAACATGGGCGTTTGATCTTTAGAGGCCAGCATGAGCGATTTCATGGGCTTAGGCCGTTTTGGGCTACGTTGGGCCGAAATGGGTCGTGTGGGCTCCACATGGATAAACCACACAGACGAATGGAAAATATTGGGCCAAGTTGTGTAGTTCACACAGCCAAGGCTAGATTTGGGCTTGTGGGCCACATGGACGTGTGGGCCTACATGGGCCTGCATTATGGGCCTTGGGCCCATTTTCACTGTTTGACTGTTAAGGTTGCATGGGTCGCCCGAGATGACTATGGACCTACTATTGGATCAGTAAGCATACCTCGACCCTAAAATTTATAAATGTCTATTATTCCCTATAAGGTAAAATGACTATTATGTCCTTATGAAATGCATGACTGTATTGAGCATACCATTTTATACATGTTGCATACATGCATGATATTATGATATGTTGCATAGGGATGGGTTATTATTATTAGAGTAAGTGTACTGTACTGGCAGCTCTACTGAAATTTTTGTTTAGTGCCACCGTCGATGCTATTTTTGGTGTGAAGGGATGAGTGGGTTGATTTTATCCCCACATGATGTGTAGGGCTGGACGGAGTGGTGTGTAGAGGCTGGTGGGGTAGGATTTCTGATTTCATATCTGTACTGTGACCGCTATTGAATTGGGTGAAGGCCCACACTAATTCTGATACTGTAATGGGCTAAGGCTTTAACTAAAATTAAATTGTTACTGAAACGGGCTTAGGGACTGTAAGTGCCTACTGTATGACTGACTGTTGTTAAGGGATTACACACTGAGTTTTCATAAACTCACTCTCTGTTTTCTGTGTAGGTAATCCTTAGGTAGATTGGTGCTGCGAGGGACTCGAAGGTGGCCACACAACCGCATTTGCTTCCATTTTTAACTTTTAATTTATAAGTAATTTAATTTGGGTATTTGTTTTGTAATAAGGCCTCTTTAAGTTGTTATTTTAATTTGGGATTTATTACTTTGATTTAAATCTGTTAGAAGTAGGCCGCGGGTTTTTTAAATAAAAAAAGTTTTTCCAAACCACCAAGCTTACGCAACATATTTTGAAAGCATCTGCAACAAATATTGTTTAAAGTGTAATAACAATTTAATATGATTAACATTTTGCTAAAACAACTTGAGTTTTAGCAATAAACAAAATATCCTAAATTTTTGTCAAGATCACAAAGAGATTTTTTTTTATATAGAACGAATTTTCAATAATTATATTTTTTGAAAACCACTTTAATGTGACATCGCTGATTTGGCCATAACGCTTAAGTCAGGTTTGGGGTGTTACACTAACACTAGAAAGTGCAGTGACAGTTCAAGCCAACAAGCATTACAACGGAAGTTGAGTGAGGACTAGAGGAATTTAGTCCACTTGTTCTTAATAGCGCCATATTTCCATCATCAGAAGGTACAGTTAATGTGCATGTTTAAGTCTCAGATTAATTAGAGGAGTGACGCTTGGTAAGATATACATTGAAATTTATTGCCTCGACAATTACCTATTCGTTTATACCTTGTGAGCATTTAGTATTCTGCTGAAGATTCATGTTGGGGATCCTAGTTTATCTTTATCATTTTTTTTTTTTTTTTGGTTGTTGCTCCAACAACTATCCTCACAATTTATCTCATTTCTATCTAGTTATTACACTGACATTAATAGATAAAAGACAACCATCCTTGTGAGATTGATATCTGACAAACTCACATCTGTCTACTATACTTGCATCAACAATTTACACTTGCACATCATTACTGTGACGTTAAACAGCTAATCAACAACTAACTATGAAATTGACTAGATCGGCATACCACGTGACAACTAACAATTGCTAATTTGGGAATTCTTCCTTAATGAGTTGAGTATTGCCATCTTCATTTCCTATTTCTATCCTTGATACGTGACCAACCACTTGATTCTCCATCCCATTCCTATATCAAATTCAAAGATCAAATTCCTGCGACAATAACATCCACCTGATCAACCTAGGCTTTAGATATTTCTTGGTCACCAAATATTTAATCGTAGAATGATTTGTACCAACTAAATAGGATTTGAATTTGTCAAATGCAAATATCATAGCTAAAAACTCCTTTTCAGTAGTAGTGTAGTTAAGCTGTGCGCCTGTCAAGGTTTTGCTCACATAATATATCACATGGAAAACCTTGTCCTTCATAATATATCGCATGGAAGCCCTTGTCCTTCCTTTGCCCCAATACTGCTCCTACAGCGAAATCGCTGGCGTCACACATAAGTTTGAAAGACAATGTCTAGTCCAGTGCTATGACAATCGGTCCTGTCACCAGCTTCTTATTTAATTCGTCAAATGCTTTCGAACAGGGCTCGTCAAAATTAAGTCTCTCTTGTGTTCTAACAAGGTACAAAGGAGTTTTGATATCTTCAAAAAATCCTTAATAAATCTTTGATAAAACCCTGCATGGCTTAGGAAACTTCGAATACCTTTGACAATGTTAGGTGCTGGCAACTTTTTCCCATTTCAAAACAAGATTAGTTTCTTCACAGCAACAAAGAATTAACTCTAAATTCTTCAAACAAGTCTCAAAAGTATTGCCAAAGATAGATAAATAGTCCATGAATACTTCAAGAAACGTTTCCATCATGTCTGAGAATATCACCATCATACAACACTAAAATATTGCTGAGGCATTACACAACCCAAATGACATTCGTCTAAATGCTAAATTTTCGTATGGACACGTGAAGGTAGTCTTCTCATGGTCATTGAAAGCTATGGCAATTTGATTATACCCCAAGCAACCATCCAAGAAACAATAAAAGGCTTTCCCAGCTAATCTATCCAACATTTGATCAATGAAATGTAAGTGGAAAAGGTCCTTCCGACTTGCTTTGTTAAGCTTGTAATAGTCTATACATACCCTCCATCCCATGATAGTACGAGTTGGAATGAGTTCGTTATTGTCATTTCTAATCATAGTAACACCTCCTTTCTTGGGTACACATTGAATAGGGCTCACCCACGAACTATCGAAAATAGGCTATATTATGCCAACATCGAGCCATTTGATAATCTACTTCTTGACAACTTCTTTCATCATAGGGTTCAACCTTCTCTACTATTCAATAGAATTACTATGGCACTTCTATAGTAAAATATTATGCATGCAGATAGCAGGGCTAATTCCCTTGATATCGGCGATTGTCTACCCCAACGCCTTCTTAGATCACTTCAGAACATCTAGTAAATTAGTCTCCTAATCAAGTGTCAACTCTATAGAAATAACTACTAGTAGAGTGTTGTTTCCCAAGTAGGCGTACTTTAAATGTAACGGCAAAGGTTTTAGCTCTAATGTGGGAGGTTCCTCTATAGAAGGTCTAAGAGGCTTAAAAGAATGAGCTAATGGATCTAAAGATTTAGAACTCTTCCCTAGTCTATCTTCAAGCCACTTGGTTTCCATAAATTCACCAAGTTCCTCAATCATTTTTGCTTCACTGAACAAATGGATCTGCATCGTCATCATCAAAATTGTTGTGACACAATTTTGCAAACTCTACTTCCATCGCTGCTTTGATAAACCCAATGGCGTGACATTTATCATTTTCATCTGCACACTTCAATGCATCAAAAATATAAAAAGTAATTTGTTGATCATTACCCTCATTGTTAACTCACCTTTCTGCACATCAATTATCGTTCTACTGGTAGCTAGAAAAGGTCTTCCAAGAATAATCAATACTTCTTTATCAGCTTAACATTCTAAAATAATAAAGTCTGCTGGAAAAATAAATTTATCTACTCTTACCAGCACATCTTCAATTTTACCTTTCGGATGTGCATAAGAACGATTAGCTATTTGCAGTGTGATTGTGGTAGGTCTTGCCTACCTAATTCCTAGCTTCCTGAAAATAGACATAGATATTAAATTTATACTAGCTCCTAAATCACATAATGCCTTACCAACATAATGATTTCCAATTGAACAAGAAACAGTAAAACTTCCTAGGTCCTTCAACATTTGAGGCAATTTGTTCATCAGCATCGTTGAGCACTCTTCAGTGAGAGCAACAGTTTCAAATTCCCCAATCTTCACTTTCTAGACAAGATATCTTTCATGAATTTGATGTAGTTAAGCTTTCGCCCCAACATTTCCACCAATGGTATGTTGATATGGAGTTGCTTTAGGACATCCAAATTTTTTTTGAACTAAAAATATTGCTTAGATTTCTGGAATCATTGAAGAAAAGATGGCGGTGGCCTTCCTTCAGATTGTTGATATTGTTTTGTCATGGCATTCTTATTGAAAACACAATCTGATTCTGTTGCAACTTTCTTTTGATTGGTCCACTCAGTTGCAAATCGCTCCATAGATGGATTTGAATTCTTTCCATGTGTGAGATTTGTGTTGTCCTTATCTGTAATGGAATCATTAACATCTCCAGGTAACCAAGTACCACTTCTGAGTGTAATGGCCTTGCAATGCTCCTTCCCTTGAGATCTTGAATTTGCAGTGTCACTTGGCAATGCTCCTTGAGGTCTCGAGTTTAAAGCATTGACAATCTACCCCACTTGATTTTCAAAAGCTCTTAGGGATTCAACTTGACTTTGGATTACGATATCATTTTTTTGCAATATATCCCTTCAACAGAGCTTCCATAGATGAAGAGGATAATGTCGAACTTTGCTGAACATTTTGTCGTGGCATGGTTTGTATATAACCAAATGGTGCATTTGTGGCATTCTGTTGGACAACATTGTTAGAATTCACCATTCATTGATTAGTGCAACTGAAGTTTGGATGTTATTTCCACCCTGGATTTAGGCGTTGGAATGTGGGTTATTGTTTCGATTAAAATTACTCATGTAATACATAGAGGTTGGGCTGGATGGGCATTCATAAAAAATATGATATTCCCTACAATAAACACATGGTAGCTCGACTGTCTTCATCTCTTCAACTACAACTAGTCTATTTAGTGTTTTGATCATATTAGCTAAAGATGATACCTGAGCCGTTAATGAAGTGATTGCATCAAGCTCCATTGTGCCAGTAACTCTTCTACCTGTCTCCACTCTCGTAGTAGGGTATTGATAATCATTGTTGGCAATCCATTCCAAAATCTCATATGCTTTAGTATATGATTTATCTAGCTTTCACCATTGGCAGACGCATCAACTACCATCTTTGTATGTGCATTTAATCCATTGTAGAACATTTCCATCTTTGTCCAATGTTGGAAACCATGCATCGGACATTTCCTAAGTAATTTCTTGAATCGCTCCTAAGCTACGTACAATGTTTCATCCTCTGATTATTGAAAAGATGTGATATCATTCCTTGACTTGGCATTCATATTTGGGGGATTATACCGTAGGAAAAATCTTTGATAAAGATTGTTCCAAGATGCCACAGTTCCTAATGGCAAAGCATTTAACCATGCTCTAGCACGATCTCTTAATGAATGTGGAAACAATTTATGTCGTAGGGTGTGTTCAGGAACACCATATTGCCTGAATGAGTGAAAGACTTTCAAGAAAAGTCCTAAGTGTAGTCGTGGATCTTTATTAGGCAATTCATTGAACTGTCCTATCGTTCCCAACATTTGAAACATTACTGGTTTCAACTCGAAATGTTGAGCTTGAATGTGTGGCCTAAATATGCCTAGATTCAAATCATCCAAAATTGGCATAACACGGTCTCGGATGGGTCTGTCTCTATCATTTATCACACGAGGCAAGTCAACGTCCCGACCATTTGGATGTAATAGATCTTCCCTACCTAGATCATTTCCAATTCTAACCATATCTTGCAATTCTTATCTCTTTCTTCTCAAAGTTCTCTCGATCTTTGGGTCAGAAGGATACTCTTCGTTAGCATGAATACTTCTAGTCATGCATGAACAAAAAATCTGTAAAAATTAAAAACAACAAAGTTAAATAAAACCAATGGAATTATATAAGAAAATACCAAAACCAAATTTCACCAAATTGTCGATCCCGAACAACAACACCGAAAACTTGCTGCGTGTGAATATATATGTGAATGTGCAAGTGTACATGTCAAATCAAGTAATAAAGTAGTAGGGTAAGATCGTCTCCTCAGGGATCGGATAGGATTAATCAGTTAAGCTACTACTATAAACTATATGAATCAGGCTATAGCAAAAGATAATAACAACTTGTAGATGAATAATCACGTAGACAATATTAAAATTAAATAACTAACTTAAAATGTTGTGGAAAAGATACGGAGAAAAGTTGAGGGGATCTACATTGTTGAATGGACAGGTTGGGATTACTAATATTCTTTCCTTATAACACAATAATGCAATAGAAAAATCTTAACAAATCTACTATTCAGATTAAATCTAGGCAGTCTGCTTCTTTCGAGAGTCAGACTTCAAGCTACCCCATCTAATGCTTTGCATGTCTACAAGCCTTAAGAAGGATACCCATCCCTATTTCTTCCTTCTCTGTACAAAATGCAACCTGATGTCTAGAGAACTACAAGTATTCTATCGAGTACTTGCTTGTATCATTTGAGCACAATCCAACTCATCTAACCTTTTTAGAATTAAATCAAGTTTATGAACATACCATACATTCATCTATGTCTAGAGACTGCATGCATACATTGTAAAATATCGCAAATTGAATGAAACAGTAAGTTAAATCAGGAGAATGCCTTGGTAATTAAAGGAACTAAATATTCATCTTGTAATCCCAACCCGACGAGACTAGCTTATGAGTTGGAAATTAAAATCCAAAACAAAAATATCATTCAAAAACATATTTCCACAGTTAAAATTCATAGAAATCAATTAAATAATAAAGGAAGAACTTCAGAAGCTTTCGCCAATCCAGCCTTCAACTCCAGTGCTGTAATATCTTGCAAGCTCAGGGTTGGATGCTCTCCTTCTTCCTTGTGTTACTACTCTGTTCCTTAGCTGCTACCCTCTTTCTTGCATCTCTCAATCTCTCACGAGAATTTTTGTGAGAGGAAAAAATCGTTCTCCTCTTCTCTTTCTCTTTCTTCTTTTTATAGGGTAGGTTTACCCTCAACACACACTCCATTCCCATATTTTTCAAGTGGATATTTCTATTAAAAGTACATCTGGTTGAGACTGGCAAGGATTAACAGTTGAGTAAGCTTCTTCCTGAAATTGCCATGGCATTTGTGCTTGCAATGTATCCAGCCTTTTGTCATGACAACACTTCACTCTTTCATTTATTTTCCTCCTTTCTACACATGGTATAAGCAACGCACTATTCCTTTTTTCCCACAAGTAAAACTAACATATAGTGACATTGAAAGCATAATCCAAGCTTCATGATGTGATGTTATAAAAAATACTAATATAATTTCCTAAAATGCAACTAAATTTACTCAAGTACAAACTATTAAACAAGTTTAGAGGCTTGAAACATAACTCTTTTCAAGAGTTATCACACCCCAAATGTAACACCCCTTACCCGAGACTGTCGCCGGAGTCGAGCACGAGGCATTACTAGACTTAGCTCACTAATTCGGGGCATAAAAATTTGGTTTTAAAATTAATCTAGTTTCATTCATTCAATATGTCCCTAAAAAGGTTCCTCAAGACCCTAAAACATGAAATTGAAACGGTTCGGGAACAAACCGAAACCAATAAAAATTTTCCAATCACTTAAACAAATCAAAACAATTTATTTCATCTTTCATAAATAAACTGTCCATCTGCGTCAAAGTCACAAAATAAATCATAACTCAAGTTACGAAACTCAAAATTCAAATCCATAAATTTTCTATGAAACTATACTCATATATCTTCTTACTAAATTTGTTTTAGAATTTTTAGTCTAGCCAATTAGAACATTTTATTAGTTAAAGTTTCCCCTATTTTAGTGTTCGGCTGCTCTGATCTCTGTTCACTACAAATTAATTTTCTCCCTATAACGAATTCAAATAACCATGCCATTTATTTATCTTAAAAGTAGACTCAATAAGAAATCTATACATATAAAGTATAACTACTAATTATTTTATTACAATTTTTAGTGAATTTCTAAATTCAGACTTGGGGATTCAGAAATCACTTTGACCCTGTCTCACCAAAATTTAAATATCTCATAAAATACAATTTCTTTATTTACTCTGTTTCTTTCATATGAAAATAGACTCAATAATATTTAATTCTATATCTTACTCACTATCTAATTCAATTTCTACTATATTTAGTGATTTTTCAAATTCACGTCATTACTGCTGTCCGATACTGTTTTAAAACTAATTTCACCTTTTTCATGATTTCCATGGGATAACTAGCCTTTAGGCATACATAACGCCAAAATTTTCCTTGATTATCCATTCCAATAGTTAATCATTATCAATTGTTTACATACCATTCATTATCCATATCATAAGATCATTCACACAAAATGGCTACGATGCTATACATGCCATACTCAAAATGAAACGTCTAGCTATACCAAAATAATCCTTGTGATAGTGTGTCCGGACCTCCGACATACTTTACTATCCCCGAGTTAGCTTGAAAAAACTATAAAAAGAAGGAAAATAAAGGAGGTAAGCATTAAGCTTAGTAAGTTTGCTTACAAATAAATAACAACATTCATAAGAATTATCTTGCCACATGATACTACTTAATGCGACTTCATTAATTGTCATAAACATATTTTAAACTCCTTCACTTACTCACTTGCTTAAATACTTACTTACTTAATCAAATTTATTAATAAATTTTACTTACCTTTTTCCTTATCAAGCATACATGAACATTATATACTTACCTTTGCTCTTCTAGCATGAACTTGTCTTACCTTTTTAGTATAACTCGTCTTACCTTACCTTATCTTGATATTTTCTTTAAATTTTCCTATTGAATCACTTGGAATACTAAGGATACACGGGTACCTTACCATGTCATGGTCTTACATGATATCCTTTTGAAACATACCATTCCCATGTCTCGACATGGTCTTACATGGTATCATTGCCTTATGAAGTCACCAATGCCATGCCTTGGCATGGTCTTACATGGGACCTTTGGCTTATAGTAACTTATCAATGCCATGTCTTGACATGGTCTTAAATGGTATCCTTGCTTTAGAAACCTTACCAATTACCATGCCTTGGCATGGTCTTACATGGTATCCTTAAACCCTAATGTCATGACATTTGTATCCTATACATTACTAAGGTTCAATCGGGACTTTCTGAAATTACTTCTCCGTCAATTCATGCTTGAGTATTCTTTAAATAATTTCATAAAATAAATATACACATGCTGGAAATTAACAACATTAACTAAAATAATAGAATATTGCATTTATTTACTGCAAACTTACCTCGAAACAAAATATGATCAACTATATCGACTTAGTCCATTAGCTTTTTCTTTCCCTGGTCTAACTCCGAATTTCATTCTTCTTGATCTATAATAACAAATTTATCTTATTTAATACTCACATTTATTAAAACATTCCTTGACTCAAACTTTGAAAAAATACACTTTTGCCTCTAAACTTTTACATATTTACACTTTTGCCCCAAGGCTCGGAAATTAAACTTCATCCTATTTTCTTATGTTTTATGACATGCTAATCATTTTTCCCTTCTATGGAAACATCAAATTCTCACTTTAACATATACTTATGAACATTAGGTATTTTTACCAGTTATCTCGTTTTACTCGTTTTCACGTAAGACCACTTAGCAAAAGTTGTTTAACACAATTTCAAGCTTAATCAAGTTACCAAGACTCTAAAAACGTAAAGAACATTAAAAACGGGGCTTGGAATCACTTACTATGGAGCTTGGAAGCTTGAAACAAACCCTAGTTATGGAGAACTCTTCATTAAAATTTTTAGTTATTTCTATATATGTATGTCCATTTTTGTCCATGAAAATATAATGGTCTAATTACCATTTAAGGATCTCTACTTCAATTATGCAACTTCAATTTAATCCCTTACCATTTAGAACTCATATTTATCAACTTTTGCAATTAAGCCCTAATATGCAAATCGGACATGCAATCACTGAAATTTCTTATCGGTATTCTAACACATGCATCTAATCACTCGATAAATCATAAAATTAATCGGAATAAACTTTTCTATCTCGAATTCATGGTTTCACAACCATTGTTTCATTTACGCCCTATTTTGGGATTTTACACCCAAACCTGAGTTATTGCTTGTCCTCAAGCAAAATATGCATGAATGCATGAACGTAATAATTGTCATAGCAACATAATCACCTTTGTATTGTTAGACCATTAAGATAGCATTTTGTACTTCAGTTCTTAGCAATATTCTATGTCTAAAACTTTGATCAAGTGTAACAATCTTATTTAACGAAGGCAATACATAAAATAGTGCCCTAAAAGAAAGCAAAATCCTAAGTACTTATGTAACTTTCACTATAGCAAATATCTTTTAGTTTACTTAGTTCATCTTTTAACTAGCTTACATACTCAATTACATACATATTTATTTATTATGCCTATTCTTTATTAGGGGATTCATCTCGTCACATGATTCTTTGACTCGACAATTTACAATGAAGCATACACTAAATTGTCGAATATTCAAACATGTCTCGATTTGAATACTTATCATGAAGCTAAGGCTTGTGGCTAAAAAGATGGATGGAGCAAACAACTACCTCCTTACCTACTCAACCTGTTACTATTGTGGAGTGCTCCTAATTTTCTTTTCTTTATTACACACTCTTAATTAGACTCACCTTTCTGATCAACAACACGATGGAGCAACCAAAGTGGTGTTGACTTACTTGGCAATTCTAAGCATTGAGTATTTGGCGGCAATTTTTTTTAAAATCATTGACACTGTATTCATTATTGAGTATTGCCTTTATACTGACTTTCGCCTCAAGGATCTCTAAGTTTATTCAAAGAACTTACTATAGATCAATATAATTGGAATTAGAACATCCTAATTTTAGGGATCAATTTACAGGCAAATTGTCCTAAGCTAAAATCACCTAATCCTCTGTCACAATTTTCTAGAAATGTTGAAGAATTAAATTCCTCATTGAACATCATAGGAAAAAAATATACTTATCAGAGTCTAACAATTCTTTGGCATTTATGTGTCATGGCAAAATGAATGTTAAAGACAAATAGAACAATTATTCTACTTCAATCTATATGCACAACACACCCCCAAACCTAAGGGATGCATTGTCCTCAATGCATGAATAGACAAAAATTAGGAATGCACAAACATATATATAGATAGAAAATGATAAGACAAAAATGATGAATGCATGCTAAAATGAACTGAAAAACAAATAACATAAAATAATGAATAAAGCTTGAAGTGAAATTGTTTGTACTTTAATTTGGACGAGTGGATTTTTGTGCAACATGCTTTTAACGTTACTTTCTTTTCAACATGTTGATCAAAACCTCATCTTCCTTATCATTTCATTTTTTGAGATCATCAATTAGCTTATTGATCTCTTGATCTTGCTGTGTCATTGGCATAGTTGATTGAGGTGGGACAGGTGTTGTAGCATCCATAGGTGGAGCAGAAGTTGGATTTGCTTCTTCTTTGTCATGGTTAGTCTCAATACTCATTGATTCAGTCTTCTTCTCATCTCCCTCTGGTCCTGTTGTGGCCTTCTCCTTATCTCCCTCTGGTCCTTTTGTGGCCTTCTCCATAGTTGCAGGGTGTGAGCATAGGTCTGATCTCATCAACCTCTGCTTCATCATCTTTCCTTTCCTTTTTCATCTGAAATTATTCTGAAGGGATTTCTTGATAGTAGCATCCCTCTTCCTCACATAACCCCAGAATAGAGCTATTTCTTCCTGTGTCCTACCCAAATTAGTAGCAATTCATGGTTGCTACTCTCGAATAAACTAAACTGCTTGTGTAATATTTTAAAAGAACTAAGCACTTGTTGCTCAAAGATAACAGTAGAAGTAGAAGGGGTGAATACTTTAACGCTAGTATGCACCAATACTCTAACTCGCCACCAAGCCAACAGGGTGGCGGATTATGCTATTATAGTGCACCAAACAACTTCCATACATACCTTACTCACCTCCTTAGAATATGTCGCTTTTGGGCTGTGACACATTATGTGTGCATTCATCACAAGCTTCAATTCGTGAAACGTGACATGCTTCCTTACCCATTCTCGCGATGCCCTCATCATGTCCTCAGAATGACACTGGTCTAACTTGTCTTAGAACTACCACAATGCCTTCGCTGATTCCAAACTATTCTCTTAGTTAGGTAGCTTCCCCTTTCGTAATATTTTCCTCGGCTTATGTATTTGTCACTGTCTAAAACGAACTATTTCTCTCCATTTTACATCTATTTCACAGGATTCTATCACTCTTACTAGCTTCCATTTCAACCTACCTCGACTGGGATCCCTTTGATCCTCATAGATAGGCTTAAGCATGCCCGCATTAGACATTGGATTGATTTTGAGTATTGCCGCTAACTCCAATTTGAAAGCCTCTTGGCATGCCCGTTTCAGAACTCTAAAAGGGCCCCTATGACTTTGCCAAGCCAATCGTAATGAAAAGTACTTAGAAAGTGTTTAAAATGTACCTCGCTCATAGAATTTACTCATTTTGACTACCTAGTTTGCATCACCAGTTTTCCCACAAAGTTTGATACACAACCCACCTCTCTCATAAGTGGTAGCCCTACTGATAGCTAATGTAACACCCATTGCCTGACCCGATCGCCTGTTTTGAGCTACAAAATGCTACACTAGTTACTGGAGCAACACAATCAACTAAATATCCAATTCATGTCATTATACACTTAAATGCAAGCAAGGAATAAATATGATATTATATACAATCAATTTCATTAATTTACACGAGATTAAGAATACTTTTATACTAGTCGTAATTGAATTATGGTCAAATTGTAAAATTTTAAAAATTTCTAGACCAACACTGCAGCTTTGTTGTTTCCTCATCGTGGCGTGGTCTCCCCAAGTTGTCACGTCATGACATGCATTTTTTTGTCGCAACTTCACTCTCTAAGATGGCGACGTTGCAATGTAAAGAGCCCGTGGTCGCGACGTTACCCCTGTTTTTGATAAAATATGCACTTATTACTTAATCAATTGACCTCAAACCAAACCTAATAGTTTATTAAATCATTTTCCAACTTTTCTTATGTCAAGATGTGATAAAAACATACCAAAACAAAATTGTAACGTTGGAACCGACTAATTAACATATAATTCAATTCATAGTCATCATTTATTCACCTATCAAATTTAAAACACGACCACATTTAGCAATATATATTTCAATATCTTTGTGCAACCAAGACTTGCATTTTCATAGATTAGATCAACACAAGTACATATATCAAGCTATACACTTACATACCATACTCAACCATCAATTTTAGAAATTTCTTAACCATTCATCAACCTAGCAATTTCAGTTGATTCACTTTTATCCTTTAACACTTTAAACCAAACAAAGTTTGTGATCTCCATTTTCTCAAAGCATCAGCCATGGTCAAAACATGTAAATACAGATACATACCATGGTAGGTAAGAAAAATTCAACCATTATCACATTTATCATAAAACTACCAAATCTCAAAATGATCATTTACACACTAGGAACTTTAGGTACATGCCACATAGTCTAGGCTCAAAATGAATTTATAACTACAATTTTAGGATAGTGTGTGTTCCTTCACTGATCTTGCTCGGCAATTCTGCAAGGTGAAAATCTACTTGGAAGGAAAAGCAACTAGAGTAAGCATTCCTAGTAAGTTCAAATGGAGTTACTAAATTTACCTTGATCCATTAAAGCATAAAGAAAATGTCATACATTTTGGCATTCAAAAGTGGCTGTTCTTGGAACATATTAGCACATATAAGTACATGTCAACATTATCAACTAAATAAGTTAGTCACATTTACAAATCATGTGGAAGATTTAAGACATTAAGGCAATCCAATATTTATCACATATCCAATTTGAATTTAAATTTCCACTTTTGTTTATTTGAACATCGCCTGACAGATGATAGTATGTTAAGGTTACTCACACAAGCTAGCATTATTATAACACCCCCAAACCTGACCGAGAAGGATCAACCCAAGTTTAGCGAGCTACATTAGCCACCGAAGTGACTCTTTATTAACTCAAAATCTAACCTTTAACACACCACTTAAAGATAAAAAAAGTTGTGCTAAATCAAAACATAGAAATGAAAACAAAACATAAAACAGATGAGCATAACAAAGTAACTTAAGTAGGTTCGCATGCCCTAAAAAAATATAATAAATAGTACGCAGCATAACTTACACTTGAATATTGTAACAACCCTCACCCGTATTCAATGCTGGAATAGGATTACGGAGCATATTAAACTTATAACACATTTAAACATACACTTTAGATATAAATAGTCAATTCATATACATTTCATTTACAACCAATCATTTTGTCCCTAATACAAGCCTACAGGCTCTAAACATGCATTGGGAGTGATTCGAGACTAAACCGATAACTTTGGAAACTTTAGGAACACTTAGAAAATTTTCTCAAAAATAAGGGATGTACACTTGTGTGGCCTAGCCGTGCGTCTCACATGGCCAGCAGACATGCCCGTGTCACAGGCCTCATAGATATTCGAAATGGGATCACATGGTCGTGTCCCAGCCCGTGTCCGACCCCGTGTGACTCTCTGACTTGGGTCACACAGCCAACATATACTATCGTGTGGCTAGCCCGTGTGCCCTAAAAATAGCCATACACACCCGTGTGCCAGGTCGTGTGCTAGGCCATGCCAAACCTATAGGGTATATTGACTTATGCCACACGACCAAGTCACAAATACTTGTGTGAGGCCGTGTGGAGCATACTTACTTGGTTTTAATTTAAACACCAGGGGACACACGACAGTGTACAAAGCCGTGTGTCACTCACGGTTGAGACACACACCCATGTCTCTACCCGTGTGGACAAAAATAGGTTATTTACCAAGCCATTTTGCCACCCAACTTGCGCAAACCTATACCAAACCAAATTGTACAACTCATGGCATAAAAATAGACATTTAAACCAACCAATTCAAGCCTAAATCATGCAAATTCTATATCACCATCTTCCATACACACAAGTCAAAAAAGTAGGCTACACCATTTATACCAAATTCACACATACACAATGCACATTCAATTATACATCAACATGCTCAATTTACAAGCATATAACTTCTTTAGTTTCTACTATTTGACAATCACAACATCTATTATCAATAAGCATCACAAGGCCAAACTTAACTGCATAATATAAACCATATGCACACCTTTATACACATTACCATACCTACCAAAATTAAGCCAACTTAAATGGCAAAACAAAATGAAACTTAAAACATTAACAAGCCAATTCAAATGGCTAAATGCATTGACAATAAATATGCCAAAATAACCAAAGTCCCTATACATGCCATATCCTCAAAACATAAGCTTAAAAGTACCAAAACGATAGTTAGATAATGTGATGAAATCTCTGATGATCCCTGAATCCAAGCTAGCTTTAAATTCACTATAAAACATAGAAAAATAAACAAAGTAAGCTTTATAGCTTAGTAAGCTCGTATGGAATAAACTCAATCTTAACATAAATATACAAACTGTAAATTTGAACAAATCAACATGTAATTCATTTAACTAACACACCTTTCACATTTTCAATCATAGTCTTGTGTATGAACTTCACAACTTGTTTGATTTAAACTTATACAGTTCATGTACATACCTATACCATCTCGTATCAATCTCATATTCAACCACGTCTTCCATTTACTCATTGAACCATTTAGAATACTATCGGATACATGGGAATCTCACACCCGAAGTGCCACATATATAGCCAAAGCTATCTCAATCTCATATCACATGTACTGCTCACACTAGAGCTATCAATAGGCCTGCTCACACAAGCTGTAGGTCAAGACATAGCTACACGGTACTTCTCACACAAGCTGTCAAGTAACCACAAAACATGCCAATATACTCAGCCACCGGTAGGACGTATAGGGCCAGCACCTGGATCACATAATCACAATAATCCTTTAATGACATGTCATCCGTATCTTAATCTATTCCTAAGATTCAACCGGGAGTTTACACTTGCTGAATCATTTTCGAACGTGTTCGTAAAGTCGCAATTCATACAATATCAAAGCATTTAAAACATAATTATAACAATGCTTATTACATACGAACTTACCTCGGATGTAAAAACGGCTAAATTGATTGATTAGTTGAGAACTTTGTCTTTCCCTCGATCGAGATCCGAGTTTCGCTTTTTTTGTATCTCTATGTAATCAAAATTAACTTCTTTAATCATCTCTCTATTCAATTTTGTCAAAAATTCAATTTAAAGCATTTTTACATAGTTGCCCCTAATGTTTCACATCTTTTACAATTTAGTCCTTATTTCATAAAAACACAAATTCATGAAATTCAATACTAAACCATGCTAGTCTAATTACAAATAGGTCCCTAGAAACCCATATTTTCCATTTATTTCACATTTTAACCACAAATTTTCCATATTTCACAATTTAATCCCTAATTTGCATTTTTACTAAAAATCACTTAACAAAACTTGTATAACTAACATCAAACATTCATAATCTATCATTAAACATCAAAATACTCATGTATTCATCATGGCAACATCTAAAATCTTTTAACAATTTTGAAAAATTGTCCCTGGGCTAGCTAGACTAAGCTGCAACGATTTCAAAAACACAAAAATCATTAAAAATAGGACAAAAGTCGTACCTAATTGAGCATACAAAGCTTGGTCGAATATCAAGCCCTAAAAATGGCTATTCTTCAAGTTAGAAATGGCTAAGTAAGAAGATGAATGAAAATAATGGCTTTTGTTTTATTTATTTATTCTTTATTAACTAATTTACTATTTTAACCTTGATTAATAACCATTAAAACAGTTAATAATATGTCTGTATATGTCGACTCATGTTTCAAATGGTATTTACAACATAAGGACCTCTAAATTAAGATTCCATAGCTATTAGATACCTTTAGCGATTGGAACTCCACTTTTACACTTTACGCGATTTAGTCCTTTTTATCGAATTAAGCATTCAAAAGATAAAATTTCTGATAAGCCATAGAAGTAACATATTTTAATCCCATTCTTGATGCATTTTTGGATGATTTATTATTTAATTTAGTGAATTTGATGCTCCTAATCCTTTTATTTCATGTTTCTATACTTAGGAGAGCATAGAGGAGAAAATGGAGTAGAAAACGACCAAAATTGGACAAAACGAACTACTTTCAAGATCCACACAGCCTGGCCATTCCCACACGAGCTGAGCACACGCCTGTGTGAGCCATACGGGCTGACCATACCCCTATGTGCCAGCCCATGTCGATATCGCTCCCTGTTTCCCAAACATACAGAAAAGTCAATTTTTAAGGTTTCTAAGCATTCTCAAGTCTATAAATACACACTAGAAGAGGACCTAAGCGAGGATGCAGAGAAGAACGAAGAATTTACTCGAAGAACGCCATCAACATCAACTAAGAAGTAGGATCTCCTTCAAGATTAAAGATCTCATGTCAACTTCTTTAGAAGTTTTTGGGTTTCTTTATGTTTTGTAGTTTTCCTAATTTTGAGATGTTTTCCTCCCAAAGTATGAAATAAATTCCCTAGATACCTAGGGAAGATGAAATCTATGATGGATGTTGTTATTTAATTATTTTGAATTACATGATAAATACTTGATTTCTTGATCTCAATTATGTATACTTATTCCATGTTTTAATGTTTTCAAGATATTAATTCATGATTTATGTGCTTAATTCAGTAGAGAAAAAGTCATTGTTTAAGAGTAGCTCTGACATAATTGAGTGGAGTTTCATGCAATCCTAGAAATAGGACAACCTAAATCTACCGAATTAGAGTCAAATCTAATAAGGAAATCCATAGATCGAGTAAATGCGACGATAGGGGTTTTAATTAGAAAGAAATTTCAATTAATCAACCTAAAGAAATTTCAATTAATCAACATAGAGTCAATTATATTTACTCTCAAAAGAGATATTAATATAATTTAGGGATTTCTACAGATCAAGGCAAGTGAATAAATCGTTTAATTCAGATTCAGAATAATAAGTGAAGTCTAGGTGGATTCTTTCCTGGGTATTGTCTCTCTCATTGGTTTATTCGATTATTTTCTTACTTATTCTATGTTGTGTCCTTAGTAATTAGATAATTTTAGCTTTAAAACAAACTTCTTCAATTTACCGGCTAGATAATAGAAAGATAGTAAGTACTAGTACTTTTAGTCCTCGTGGATACAATAGTCCCAACTCACCGTAGCTATACTATTATTCGATAGGTACGCTTGCCTTTGTCATGATTTTAGTTAGTTAAGTGAATCCTCATCAAATTTTTGGTGTCGTTGCCGGGGACTAAAATATTAGGAGCACTTTTTATTACTTTAGCCATTTTTATTTTTATTACATTTTATTTCTGTTGTTATTTTAATTTTCTTTTACTAACTTTTCTTTTATTTATTTCTGGTAGGTTTTTTTAGTTTATGACAAGAAGAAACCCGTCAGGACATTTAGTATCCGACAGTGAGATCAAAAACACCACTCGCAAAAACAGTAGAGAAGCAAGGCAAAGTCAAAAAAGTACATTGGAAGAGCAAGAGGAAATCCTTAATATTACTGAGAAGATGGCTGAAAATCAAAATAATTAGCTACCTCATGTAGTTGCCGCAAATCCTGCTCCTCGTACTATCTGCGATTGTGCCAAGCCCAATTTAACTAGGGCTGAATCGAGTTAGACCCGTTATTGCTGGAAATAATTTTGAACTGAAACCTAACACTATTCAATTGATTCAACAGTTTGTTCAGTTTGATGGTTTGTAGGACGAAGACTAAAATACTCATTTGGTTAATTTCCTAGAATTCGATGACACTTGTAAGATTAATGGCATTTCTGGTGACGCCATTCACCTTCGGTTGTTTCCATTCTCATTAAAAAATAAGGCTAAACAGTGGTTGAACTCCCTACCACGAGATTCTATCACTACATGGGAACAAATGACCGAAAAATTCTTGTTAAAGTATTTTCCATCGGCTAAGACAGCCAAGCTGAGGAATGATATCTCTTCCTTCATGCAAATTAATTCAGAGACTCTATATGATGCATGACAGAGGTATAACGACGTATTGAGAAGGTGCCCTCACCATGTGTTACCTCTATGGCTACAGGTTCAAACTTTCTACAATAGTTTGAACCCCTCAACTAGGCAATTGATCGATGCAGCCGTTGGTGGTACCCTGAATAACAAAACACCTGAAGCAGCTTATAAATTTACAGAGGAGATGTGATTGAAAAATTATAAGTGGCAAGTCATGAGAACAAATGTAACACCCCTCACCAGTATTCAACACCAGAATAGGGTTACAGGGTATTTCCAAACTTATAAAACAATTACACATTTAACTCTGCATAAATTTTCACAATTCAATCATTCAACATTCAATCTAAATTAATTTGTCCCTAATACGAGCCTACAAGGCCCTAAACATACTTTAGGAATAGTTCGGGACTAAACTGAAAACTTAAGAAAATTTCACGAAACTTTGAAAATTTTCTCAAAATAGGGGACACACACCGTGTGAATAGGCCGTGTGTCTCACACGGCCACCAGACATGCCCGTGTCACATGTCGTGTGAACATTATAAATGGAAGCACATTTCTGTGTCCCAGTCCGTGTCCAACCCGATGTAACTCTTTGACTTGGGTCTCACGAAAAGCACACACACCCGTGTGCTTAGCTCGTGTGCCCTAAACATGGCCATACACGTTCGTGTACCAGGCCGTGCTAATCCTGTAGGGTATACTGACTTATGCCACAGGCCAAGTCACACGCCCGTGTGTGAGACTGTGTTGAGCATACTGACTTGGTTTCAAATTAAACACCAGGGGAAACACGGCCGTGTAACATGACTGTGTGTCACACACGGCTAAGACGCATGCCCGTGTCTCTGCCCGTGTGGACAAAAATAGGCTATTTACCAAGCCAATTTGCCACCCAAAATTTCATGTACCTACATAACTCAAATGGTACCATTTCATGACACAAGTATGCAGCCAAAAGTCATCAACCATAATACAAATTATACTATATCTACTTGAATCATTTCAATACTCAATTTAATTCCATTTACCTATTCAAATACCTATCAACTCAACGTGCTTTACTAGACATAACTGACCTATATATATCATGTACCATAATTCATCTAATTTATCATCCAAAATCAATCCACAACAAATATATCTCAACTAAATAAATACCTCATACCATAATAAACATTTAAGTATCATAATTTAACATCAACCATATCACATGGTAATATTTATAACAAACTACATAACTTTTATAAGCTACCTCTAATGGCCAAAATAAATTTTCATCAAACATACCAAAATGAATCAAGCCTATACATGCTATATACCATATATACACAACTCCAAAAGTACCAAAATAGATCTCTGATAGTGCGGTGAAGTCCTTGATAATCCCTGAATCCAAGCTAGCTTTGGAATACTATAAAACAAGGAAAAATAAACAAACTAAGCTATAAAACTTAGTAAGTACGTATGTAAGAATGAAACAATCTCATTATTCATTAACATTTCTAAATAGATGACATAAATTGCATTAAAGCATCAATCACTAAGTTAACATAAAATTCTCAATTTTCATTAGCTCGTTATTCGAATAGTTTCCCATACATACCTGTACCGATACATATCTATTTCTCACCAGTTTACTTATCAAATCACTCCCAGTTAATAAATGCTTATGGTACGAGTACATGGAATTTCCAGTGCCATAGTCCAACTATGGTCTTACACATAAATTGCCATGGTCTTACATTCATGTGCCATAACACGGTTATGGACTTTTTATCCGATTGCCATAGCCCAACTATAGTCTTAGTTGGCAACTCGCCTTACTTGAATCGTACATTTAATTTGAAATCTTCGAAACTTTACCAGTAAGATAAATACAATCATAATACATCCATCAATTAAATAAATGCACAATTAAGTTCAATTATACGAACTTACCTCGTGTACGGAAATGATGAAACGAACCAACTATTCAAATACTTTGCTTTTTCCCCGGTCTAAGTCTGAATTCCTCTTTTCTTGATCCACAAGTAATCAAAATCAACTTATTTATTCTTCTAATTATTCAATTCAATCCAAAATATGCACTTGAGCTATTTTACACATTAGCCCCTAAACTTTCACATTTTTACAATTTAGTCCTTATTACAAAAACTTACAAATTCATGAAATTCAAGACTAATCGATGCTAGTCGAATTACCATTATACCTATAGCAGCCCATATATTTCATGTATTTCACATTTTATCCACAAATTTTTCAACATTTCTCAATTTAATCCCTATTTTGCAATTTCACTAAAAATCACTTAACAAAACTTGTATATCTATCAACAAGCATGCATACTCTATCAAGAAACTTCAAAAACACACATGTATTCATCAATGACATCATTCAAAATTTTTAACAGTTTTGGAAAATAGTCCCTGGGTTAGATAGTACTAGTTTCAACGATCACAAAAAACATAGAAATCATTAAAAACGGAACAAAAATTGGACTTACTTGTACCAAAGATAGTTAGCCGAATCTTCAAATTATTTTCATGGCTTTCTTTGCCCTAACATTCGGGTATGAAGATGATGAATACCTAAATTTTATGTTTTGTTTTATTTAATTAACATGTATTTAACAATTACCAAATTAACCTTAACATTAAACAATAAAAATCATTTAATAGTTGTCCATAATTGTACACTTATTCTAATAATGGTATAATTATCACTTAACGACATTTAACTATTTAATTTCATAGCAATTAGATACTTTTATCTAATAGAATAGCACTTTTGCATTTACGCAATTTAGTCTTTTTTATCAAATTGACCAACCAAATGATAAAATTTCTTAATGAAACTTTCACACAATCATATATTCATGCTGTAAACATTGAAATAATAATAAAATAAATATTTTGATCTCAGATTTGTGGTTCCAAAACCACTGTTCTGATTTGACTAAAAAACGGGCTGTTACAACTCTCCCCCTTAGGGATTTTCATCCCCTAAAATCTTACCAGTGAAAAGGTTAGGGTACTGTTTTCTCATAGCTTCCTCAGGCTACCACGTAGCCTCTTTGATACTGTCACGTTGCCACAAGACTTTCACTAAATCTATGTGTTTCTTTCTCAATTCTTTAACCTCTCGAGCTAGAATTTTGATCGATTTTTCGTTATATGTCTTATCGGTTTGAATCTCAATTTCTGACGGAGAAATCACATGGGATGGATCAGATCTATATCGGTGCAACATCGATACATACATGTTGTGGATCTTTTCTAATTCAGCCAGTAAAGCTAACTGGTATGCCACTAGCCCAATTCTTTTAATGATTTCATACGGCTCGATGGAACACAGACTGAACTTACCTTTGTGACCAAAACGAAGAATTTTCTTCCACGGAGATACTTTCAGAAACACTTTTTCACCAATTTGAAATTCAATATCTTTTCGTTTCAAATCCGTATATGATTTCTTTCAATCTAAAGATGCTTTTAAACAGTCATGAATTACTTTCACTTTCTCTTCGATTTCTCTAACCAAATCAACCTCGTGCATCTGTTTCTCGCTAAGCTCGGTCCAGTACAACGGAGTTCGGCATTTGCGACCATACAAAGCTTCGTACGGTGCCATCTTTATGCTAGATTGAAAACTGTTATTATACAAAAATTCAACCAGTGGCAAATATTTCTCTCAATTGCCTTCAAACTCTAAAACACAACATCTGAGCATATCTTCGAGAATCTGAATTATTCTTTCTGGCTGACCGCCGGTTTGCTGATGAAAAGCTGTACTGAAATTCAACTTTGTACCTAGAGCTTCTTACAATTTCTTCCAAAACTACTATATACATATCGGATCTCTATCCGAAATAATCAAAACTGGCACCCCGTGCAATCTAACGATTTCAGAAATATACAACTCAACCAATTTATCAAGTGAAAAGTCAGTACGTACTGGGATAAAATATGCTGATTTTGTTATTCAATCAACAACAACCCAAATAGCATCTTTCTTTTTCAAAGACAAAGGCAATCCCAACCATCATAATTCTATCCCATTTCCACTCTAGTATCATCATAGGTTGAAGCAAACTTCAAGGCACTTGAGTGCTCAACTTTCACTTGCTAACAAATCAAACACTTTGATATAAACTCAGAAATGTCTCGATTCATACCCGACCACCAAAACGACTTCTTCAAATCATTGAACATTTTGGTACTTCCAGGGTGAACAGATAGGCATCCACTGTGCTCTTTATGTAAAATTTTCTGAATAAGCTTGAAATTTCTCGATACACAGATTCTGTTTCGGAACATTAAACAATCATCGACTTCGATTTGGTATTCTGAAT
Organism: Gossypium hirsutum; assembly: GCF_007990345.1. Taxonomy (NCBI): domain Eukaryota; kingdom Viridiplantae; phylum Streptophyta; class Magnoliopsida; order Malvales; family Malvaceae; genus Gossypium; species Gossypium hirsutum. The sequence continues at coordinate 76,273,346 of NC_053424.1, forward strand.
CACTAGTCGACTCACCTGAACTCATTTAACTTGTAAATCATTATCATATTTCCTAGCTTCACAAATTTGCTGAAGAAATAATGGTCTCGCTTTCAACTCAGCTACAATCAAACTGTTATCAGATAAAGCTAACTGTGTATTCAATGCACGTAAAGCAAATAATGATTTTCTGCTCAGAGCATTAGCAACTATGTTCACTTTCCCAGGATGATAATCAATTACAGGCTCATAGTCTTTCAGTAATTCAAGCCATCTTCTGTAACACCCCTAACCCATATCTGTCACCAGAATAGGGTTACGAAGCATTACCAGACATATCGAAACAATCACATATACTAAAGTATAACATAATCAAAACATATAATAATTATTCACAATTTTCCCTTATATAGGTCTACAAGACCTTAAACATGGTTTAAAAAGGGGTCGAGACTAAACCGAGCTCATACACAATTTTTCAAAACTTAAACATTTACGCCCGTGTGAACAGGTCGTGTGCCTCACACAGCATTAGACACGTCTGTCTATCTACTCAGTGGTAAAACAGGGCAAACATACTGACTTGTCCACACGGCCAAAAGACACGCCCGTGTGCCAGGTCGTGTAAAAATTAGGGAGGCTATTGACCTGAGTCACACGGCCATCACACGCCCGTGTGTCTAGCCCATGCTCAAAACTGACTTGGCCACATGGCTTAGCACACACCCGTACGTGCAATCGTGTGGTCTGCCCAGGCTCATTTCGAAATGGCCATTGAGCAACATGGCTGAGACACATGCCCGTGCCCCTGCCCGTGTGGACAAAAATAAACCATTTACAAGGCCAACATGCCACCCATCTTTGGGTCCTCCCTACAAGCATCAAACCACAACATTTTATACCAAATTTTCAACCAATTTCAACCGTAATATATACATCATAAATACCATATCACTATCAACCACTTTCATGCTTATTATCCAAACTAAATTATATCATAATCACCTACCAAACACATTCAATCTTACATATTCTTACAACAAAGTTTCACATCCATTCCAATATCAAATTCATACCATTTACATAACTAAATCACATTACCAACTTACCAAATTGACCATTTCTCACTAGGTCATATATATACACCAAATATGCCATTTTTGCATCACATATCATATATCAAAATCAAACTATAAGTTCAACCATAATCTAGCCATATCACATGATATTCAAATACTTCTAGCCTATACATGCCATACTTCAATATTTACACTTTTAAAAGGTACCAAAATAGAGTCAATAGTGTGGTGATGATCCTCGATGATCCCCGAGCTCCCTATAGCTACGATATCTATAAAACAATTGAAAACACACACAAAATAAGCTTTCAAAAGCTTAGTAAGCCATATACAAATAAACTTAACACATAACATCAATCTAGATCAACTCATTCATATAACTCAAGGAAAAATACATTCACATAGCTATATGTCTCTTATAGTTCAAATGATCATGATTCACATATATATACAATATCTCATTCTCCAAGCAACTTGTGACAGCCCAAAATTGACCCTAGTCGGGAAGTGGTTTCGGGACCGCTAAACCGAGTCACCGAAATGTTTGAATGTGATATTTATTGTCTAGAATATGTAATTATGAATGTGTGAAAATTTCAAGCTTCGATTTAGTCGATTGCATGTGAATTTAGTCAATAGGACTTATGTGAGAAAATTTTAAAATGTGATAGGTCAATGCGTAAGGACCTATTAGTGTATGTGGAAAAAAGGGGGGACTTGCATGTCAAATTCCCCCCCCCTAATGAGTAGTGGCCGGCCATGACAAGCATGGTAGACCAAGTGTGATGGGCAAGACATGTCATAGACATGTTGTGTTAGTGCATCATGAGTGGAAACATGTCACAAACATGTTATGTTAGTGAGGTATGTTAGGAGAAATAAAATAAGGAGCATGGGCATAAAATAATGGAAAGGAGTATGATGAATACAAAAAAAAAATGTGTGTAGTTGTTTCCCCCCCCCCATTGCCGTGAGTTAAAGAAAAGAAAGGAGAAATTTGTTCATCCTTTTTCATCTTCATTTGGCCGAAAATTTTAAGGAGGAAGGAAGAAGAAAGGTTGAAGAGGTTCGGCCATGCATGTGACTAGGCTAAGGTATGTTTGGTGATGTTCCATGAGATGCATGCATATTTTAGTTGTTAGCTTGAGTTCTACCTAGCCCATGGTCTAAATCTTGCTATGTGATGGAAATGACACTCGGCCATGGATGCATCATTCTTGGTTGATGTTTGATGTTGTGGTGATGAGGCATGAAGATGAGTTAAGTTTCGGCTAAGGTGGATTTGTGTTGATGTCATTTGCATGCTAAGTGTAAAGCTTTGTAATGATGCATGTGATGGTGGATTGATGATTCTTGAATCTTCTTTTTAGCATTTTTTGAGTGAGCACATATGTGCATTGGTTGCTAAATGGAGAAGAATCGGCTAGCAAGTTGTGTGCTAAGGCCGAATATAATTTTTTGTATATTAATGAGTAATGCATGTGTTAAATTGATGGAAAGGGAGAGGATGCTTTACTAGTGTATATATGTGTGTATTAGCCAAGTTTTGAACTTGAAACAAAAGGGTGTTTAGTCAATACAAGTGACCATACTTGTAGAATGTATTAAGTGTTGAAATCGGCCCCAAAATAGACATGCATATTCGGCGAAGGGGGAAAATTAGCTAAAATGTTGAGTTTGATTCATGATTCCGTACATATGTGACTTTAATGTCTAATGTATAAATATGGGCTAAGTGCCTTGTGTTCCTCTTTTCAATGCTCAAATGATTAAATCAATTTATTTGTTTAATTAAGCTCAAGAGCAAAGGGGAACTAAATCCGATCAAGGGAAGGATAAAGTGGTCGAATAGCTATCGGAATCGTTCGACAACACCCGAGGTAAGTTCTTGAGTAAGAGAGCTTAAATTAAGATTTGATTAGATCATGTTTTAAGCAAATCAAAATCATGCTCTTTGTGTGTGTGGCTATTGAGCTGAAATTACAAGAATGATAAGTGTCTTGTGTTTGAGTTTTGCTAACGAAAATGAAATACGAATGGGCCATGATTTATTGTTAAATGTGCATGGTTATTTGAATGATGTCCGGGCTAAGTCCCGAAGGCTTTGTGCTAAGTGACCATATCCGGACTAAGATCCGAAGGCATTTGTGCGAGTTACTAAACCCGGACTAAGATCCGAAGGCATTTGTGCGAGTTACTAAATCCGGGTTAAGTCCCGAAGGCATTTGTGCGAGTTACTATAACCGGGCTATGTCCCGAAGGCATTTGAACGAGGAGCTATATCCGGTTAAATTCCGAAGGTACGTGATTTGGGAATGAATGATCTTGCTGTAAAAATTTCAGTTAATGCTCTAGAAACATCCCAACATTGAGGTATGTTTCGTATGTGCTTGAATTTAGTTGAGCCCTTACAAATAAGTATTCGCTCAGTTGATAAACGAGCTACCGGCCTTTGGCTAAGTTGATCTTTTGTGTATGTACATAAGGGTTGGTAATGTGAAGCAAGTATGATATTGAAAATTTGTGCATATGAAATTATCCGTTTAGCTATATGAATGCTATACTTTTGTTGTGCTGGAATTCCTTGCTCAAAACTTACTAAGCATAAATTGCTTACTCCGTTTCATTGCTCCTCTGTTTTATAGATTTGGTTCTCCAGCTATCGGACTCGGGATTTTGAAGTCGAAGTCGCCCACACTATCAAAGCCCCCCTTTTGGTACAATTTTGGTTGAACTTCGAAATGGCATGTATAGGACTACCCGTTTGTTGTGGGTCATGGACCCTTTGGACTTGTATAATTTTGGATAGCCATGCGAAAATGGCTTATATATGTTTGAGTGTAATGTTATAATCATTTGGTATGGATATGGTTATTGAGAGGTGTGGATAGGCTTGACAAGGATTGGCCATGGGAATGGTTAATCACTATCATAAATTGTGCTACTTATGCAAAAAGGGCTAGTTGAATCATGGAAACTATGAAATAGGTAAAGTCTACCTTAAAGGCAGATGCTGACAGCAGCAGTGATGTAGATTTGGAAATTCACTAAAAATAGTAGGAATGGAATTAAATAGTGAATAAATTATGTAAACGAACCTTGATGAATCTATTTTCATAGGAAAGTAACGAAACAATCATACGGACAGTATGTTAAGAGATATTCAGGTTCTTGTGAGACAGGGCCAGAACGGTTTCTGGATTTCCTGTTCCGAATTTTGAAATTCATTATAAATTAACCAGAGACAATTAGGAGTCAAGCCATATATGTATAGATTACTCTCTGAGTCTAGTTTCTATAGAAACAAACGGCATCAGTATTGAAGCCCTGTACAGGGAGATATCCAAGTCGTAATGCGCAAAGGTCAGGGTAGTCGATCCCTGTAACATGGAAGACTTTGACTAATAAACTGTACTAATTGGCCCGACGAAAAATTCTAGAAAAAAATATGTAGATGGGCATATGAGTCTAGTTTCAGGAAAAATTTACGGAACTGGATTCCGAGTTTCTGAACTCAAGATATGATTTTTAAAGCGACTATTACGCAGATTGGCAGTGTCTGGAAAATTTTTAAAGTTTGTTAACACCTCGTGTTCGACTCCGGTGACGGTCTCGGGTTCGGGGTGTTACATTTGATTTGTATCAGAGCTACGGTTTAGTCGATTCTAGGACTACCGTAATGCGTTGGGTGTAGCTATACATGCCATTTTATGTGATTATTTGATAGTGTGGTGATTTCTGACATTACAAATGTGTTTATTTATAGTAATGGATCCCGATCCCGACCGAGCGGTAGCTGATGATCTTGAGAGTGTAGCGCCTGCTCCCGCACAAGAGACAGTGCCGGTGGACTCTCAACCTAATGCTAGTAACCCGAACGATGAAGCTAGACAAGCTTTCTATAGCGTGATGAATGATTGGTTCAACCAATACATTCGAACTAATACGGCTGTTCCACAACCTCCATTCCCGACAAATACCACCCCCGCACCTACAATACCTCCGGTAACTGACCAAATAAGGTCAAATAAGCCCCCATTTGACAGAATCCGAAAACATGGGGCTACTGAATTTAAAGCTACAGATAGCGACGATGCCGAACAAGCTGAATTTTGGTTGGACAACACTATCCGGGTACTCGATGAGCTATCTTGTACACCCGATGAATGCTTAAAGTGTACTATCTCCTTGCTACGTGATTCTGCCTACTATTGGTGGAGTACTCTGACTTCTGTTGTGCCCCGAGATCAAGTAACTTGGGAGTTTTTCCAAACTGAGTTTCGGAAAAAGTATATCAGTCAGAGATTTGTTGATCAAAAACGGAAGGAATTTCTTGAGCTTAAGCAAGGTTCCATGTCGGTTACTGATTACGAGCGAAAATTTGTTAGACTTAGCAAATACGCTCGGGAATGTGTTTCGTCCGAGGCTATCATGTGTAAACGCTTCGAGGATGGGCTGAATGAAGATATAAAAATGTTCGTTGGCGTTCTTGAAATACGAGAGTTCGTAGTACTTGTCGAGCGAGCTTGTAAAGCCGAAGAGCTTAGAAAAGAAAAACAAAAAGTTGATGTGGGAACTGGAGAGTTTCGTAAAAGATCTTCGAGAAAGTCTCTTCAACAGGCATCGAAGAAATTTCGAGATGATGCGGGCCTTTTTAGACGAGATCGTGATCGACCCCCTGTGGGTACACGAGGCACTTCGGTCGCCGGTGTTGGGAATGAACGTCGAGACAGAACGAAATGTCGATATTGCGGTAAATGGCATTCGGGGAGTTGTAGATTCCCTGACCGCTCCTGTTACAAGTTCGGATCAGTTGACCACTTCATTAAAGATTGCCCAAGGTTGTCTGAACAGAATGTAAATCAGAGTGGGAAACCGGGAGCTACCACTGCTCGAGGTAGACCATCTGGAAATACGGGCAATGCTAGTGGTGGTCAGAGAGGATCTAGAGATGCTACGACCAGATCCGAGGCTCGTGCGCCTGCTAGAGCTTATGCTATACGTGCCCGTGAGGATGCTTCTTCGCCTGATGTTATTACCGGTACTTTTACTCTCTTTGATACTAATGTAATTGCTTTGATTGACCCCGGTTCTACTCATTCTTACATATGTGAAACCTTAGCATCCAGTAAGACTTTACCTATTGAGTCTACTGAGTTCGTAATTTGGGTGTCAAATCCCTTGGGTCGTTACGTGCTTGTCGACAAAGTGTGTAAGAAATGTCCCCTAGAAATTCGAGGTTCCTGTTTTCCGGCAGACTTGATGCTTTTGCCGTTTGATGAATTTGATGTTATTCTTGGTTTGGATTGGTTGACCGCGCATGATGCGGTTGTGAATTGCAAAAGCAAGACTATTGATTTGAGGTGCGCAAATAACGAAGTAATCCGAGTTGAGTCTACGAACTTGGAGGGGATGCCAGCTGTAATATCAGCAATGTTGGCCCAGAAATATGTAAAAAAAAGGGTGCGAAGCATACCTTGCGTATGTACTTGATGACAAAGAATTAGAAAAGAAACCCGAATCTGTGCCGGTGATTTGTGAATACCCGGATGTTTTTCCTGAAGAATTACCAGGTTTACCACCTGTTCGGGAGATAGAGTTTGGTATTGAGCTTGTACCTGGGACTACGCCGATTTCGATAGCTCCGTATCGTATGGCACCAACCGAGTTAAAAGAGTTGAAAGCTCAGTTGCAAGAATTGACAGATAGAGGTTTTGCTCGACCAAGTTTCTCACCTTGGGGTGCACCAGTATTGTTCGTGAAAAAGAAGGACGGAACCATGAGGTTGTGCATTGACTATCGTCAACTGAATAAAGTGACGATAAAGAACAAATATCCGTTACCGCGTATCGATGATTTGTTCGACCAACTGAAGGGAGCCTCAATGTTCTCAAAAATAGATTTGAGATCGGGCTATTATCAGTTGCGAATTCGAGAATCGGACATACCCAAAACTGCCTTCAGGACGAGATATGGTCACTACGAGTTCTTAGTGATGCCGTTTGGGCTCACTAATGCCCCTGCGGTATTTATGGATTTGATGAATCGGATCTTCAGACCATATTTGGATCGGTTCGTAGTTGTGTTCATTGATGACATCTTGGTCTATTCAAGAGATGAGACCGAACATGCTGAGCACCTGAGACTAGTGTTGCAAATTTTGCGGGATAAGCAGTTATATGCTAAGTTCAGTAAGTCTGAGTTCTGGTTAAGAGAGGTTAGCTTCTTGGGTCATGTGGTATCCGCATCGGGTATTCGAGTTGACCCGAGCAAAATTTCAGCCATACTTAACTGAAGCCTCTAAGAAATATTACCAAAGTTTGAAGCTTTTTGGGGCTCGCCGGTTATTACCGACGATTTGTCAAAGGTTTCTCGATGATAGCCACACCAATGACGAAGCTACTTCAAAAGGATGTTAAGTTCGAATGGACGGAGTGTCAGAAAAGTTTCGATCAACTGAAAACTCATTTGACTGAAGCTCCAATTTAGTGCAACCCGAATCAGGTAAAGAGTTTGTCATTTATAGTGACGCATCCCTACTTGGGTTGGGTTGCGTATTGATGCAAGAAGGTCGAGTTGTGGCCTATGCGTCGAGACAATTGAAGCCACACGAGAGAAATTATCCGACCCATGATCTCGAACTAGCTGCCATCGTATTTGCTTTAAAAATATGGCGACATTACTTATTTGGTGAAAAGTGCCATGTATTTTCAGATCACAAAAGTCTCAAATATTTGATGACTCAAAGAGACTTAAATCTGTGACAAAGACGTTGGCTTGAGTTGTTGAAAGATTACGAGCTTGTCATTGATTACCACCCGGGAAAGGCTAATGTGGTTGCGGACGCCTTAAGCCGGAAATCATTGTTTACTTTACGAGCGATGAATGTGCACTTGTCTATTCTACTAGACAATGTGTTAATAGCTGAATTAAAAGCCAAACCATTATTGATTCATCAAATTCGTGAAGCCCAAAAAGTTGATGATGAATTGGTTGCAAAATGGGCTGAGTGTGCTCCGAACAAGGAATCGGAGTTTCAAATTGATGATGATTGTTTGAGGTTCAGAAGTCGTTTGTGTGTTCCAAGGAATTCGGAACTCATTTCGATGATTCTGAACGAAGCCCATTGTAGCCGAATGTCAATTCACCTGGGGAGTACGAAAATGTACAACGATTTGAAACGTTGGTTTTGGTGGCATGGTATGAAACGAGACATCTCCGACTTTGTTTCGAGATGTTTAATATGTCAACAAGTGAAAGCGGAACATCAAGTGCCTTCAGGATTACTTCAGCCGGTCATGATACCCGAGTGGAAATGGGATCGAGTCACAATGGACTTTGTGTCCAGACTGCCATTGTCAGCAAGTAAGAAGGATGCGATTTGGGTTGTTGTTGATAGACTGACTAAGTCGGATCACTTTATCCCCGTGCGTACAGATTTTTCATTGGATAAACTAGCTGAATTGTATGTTTCTCAAATTGTGAGATTACACGGGGTACCTATTTCTATCGTGTCGGATAGAGATCCGAGATTCACCTCACGATTTTGGAAGAAATTGCAAGAAGCTTTGGGTACCAAGCTGCATTTTAGCACTGCTTTTCACCCCCAAACTGATGGTCAATCCGAGCGGATAATTCAGATACTTGAGGATATGTTGAGATGTTACATCCTCGAGTTCAGTAGTTCATGGCAACGGTATTTACCTTTGATTGCATTCGCTTACAACAATAGTTTTCAATCAAGTATTAAGATGGCACCTTACGAGGCTTTGTACGGTTGTAAATGCCGTACACCATTGTTTTGGACCGAGCTCGGTGAAAGTAAAATTTTCGGAGTTGATTTGATTAAAGATGCCGAACAGAAAGTAAAGGTAATCCGTGAAAGTCTAAAAGTAGCCACAGATCGTCAGAAATCGTATGCGGATTTGAAACGAAAGGACATTGAATATCAGGTGGGAGATAAAGTGTTCCTTAAAGTTTCGCCTTGGAAAAAGGTACTCAGGTTTGGCCGTAAGGGCAAGTTGAGCCCGAGATTCATTGGGCCGTACGAAATCTCTGAACGAGTTGGTCCGGTTACGTATAGATTGATTTTGCCCCCTGAGCTTGAAAAGATTCACGACGTCTTTCATGTTTCGATGCTTCGACGCTATCGATCTGATCCATCGCACATAATTAGCCCATCAGAGGTTGAAATTCAAGCCGATATGAGTTATGAAGAAGAACCGATGCGTATTCTAGCTCGTGAAGTGAAGGAGTTGCGAAATGAAAGGGTTCAGTTAGTGAAGGTGTTATGGCTCAAACACGGGATCGAGGAAGCTACTTGGGAAACCGAGAGCTCGATGAAAGAACGATACCCAAACCTATTTACCGGTAAGATTTTTGGGGACGAAAATTTCTGAAGTGGGGGAGAGTTGTGACAGCCCAAAATTGACCCTAGTCGGGAAGTGGTTTCGGGACCGCTAAACCGAGTCACCGAAATGTTTGAATGTGATATTTATTGTCTAGAATATGTAATTATGAATGTGTGAAAATTTCAAGCTTCGATTTAGTCGATTGCATGTGAATTTAGTCAATAGGACTTATGTGAGAAAATTTTAAAATGTGATAGGTCAATGCGTAAGGACCTATTAGTGTATGTGGAAAAAGGGGGGACTTGCATGTCAAATTCCCCCCCTAATGAGTAGTGGCCGGCCATGACAAGCATGGTAGACCAAGTGTGATGGGCAAGACATGTCATAGACATGTTGTGTTAGTGCATCATGAGTGGAAACATGTCACAAACATGTTATGTTAGTGAGGTATGTTAGGAGAAATAAAATAAGGAGCATGGGCATAAAATAATGGAAAGGAGTATGATTAATACAAAAAAAAAATGTGTGTAGTTGTTTCCCCCCCCCATTGCCGTGAGTTGAAGAAAAGAAAGGAGAAAATTTTGTTCATCCTTTTTCATCTTCATTTGGCCGAAAATTTTAAGGAGGAAGGAAGAAGAAAGGTTGAAGAGGTTCGGCCATGCATGTGACTAGGCTAAGGTATGTTTGGTGATGTTCCATGAGATGCATGCATATTTTAGTTGTTAGCTTGAGTTCTACCTAGCCGATGGTCTAAATCTTGCTATGTGATGGAAATGACACTCGGCCATGGATGCATCATTCTTGGTTGATGTTTGATGTTGTGGTGATGAGGCATGAAGATGAGTTAAGTTTCGGCTAAGGTGGATTTGTGTTGATGTCATTTGCATGCTAAGTGTAAAGCTTTGTAATGATGCATGTGATGGTGGATTGATGATTCTTGAATCTTCTTTTAGCATTTTTGAGTGAGCACATATGTGCATTGGTTGCTAAATGGAGAAGAATCGGCTAGCAAGTTGTGTGCTAAGGCCGAATATAATTTTTGTATATTAATGAGTAATGCATGTGTTAAATTGATGGAAAGGGAGAGGATGCTTTACTAGTGTATATATGTGTGTATTAGCCAAGTTTTGAACTTGAAACAAAAGGGTGTTTAGTCAATACAAGTGACCATACTTGTAGAATGTATTAAGTGTTGAAATCGGCCCCAAAATAGACATGCATATTCGGCCAAGGGGGAAAAATTAGCTAAAATGTTGAGTTTGATTCATGATTCCGTACATATGTGACTTTAATGTCTAATGTATAAATATGGGCTAAGTGCCTTGTGTTCCTCTTTTCAATGCTCAAATGATTAAATCAATTTATTTGTTTAATTAAGCTCAAGAGCAAAGGGGAACTAAATCCGATAAAGGGAAGGATAAAGTGGTCGAATAGCTATCGGAATCGTTCGACAACACCCGAGGTAAGTTCTTGAGTAAGAGAGCTTAAATTAAGATTTGATTAGATCATGTTTTAAGCAAATCAAAATCATGCTCTTTGTGTGTGTGGCTATTGAGCCGAAATTACAAGAATGATAAGTGTCTTGTGTTTGAGTTTTGCTAACGAAAATGAAATACGAATGGGCCATGATTTATTGTTAAATGTGCATGGTTATTTGAATGATGTCCGGGCTAAGTCCCGAAGGCTTTGTGCTAAGTGACCATATCCGGACTAAGATCCGAAGGCATTTGTACGAGTTACTAAATCCGGACTAAGATCCGAAGGCATTTGTGCGAGTTGCTAAATTCGGGTTAAGTCCCGAAGGCATTTGTGCGAGTTACTAAATCCGGGTTAAGTCCCGAAGGCATTTGTGCGAGTTACTATAACCGGGCTATGTCCCGAAGGCATTTGAACGAGGAGCTATATCCGGTTAAATTCCGAAGGTACGTGATTTGGGAATGAATGATCTTGCTGTAAAAATTTCAGTTAATGCTCTAGAAACATCCCAACATTGAGGTATGTTTCGTATGTGCTTGAATTTAGTTGAGCCCTTACAAATAAGTATTCGCTCAGTTGATAAACGAGCTACCGGCCTTTGGCTAAGTTGATCTTTTGTGTATGTACATAAGGGTTGGTAATGTGAAGCAAGTATGATATTGAAAATTTGAGCATATGAAATTATCCGTTTAGCTATATGAATGCTATACTTTTGTTGTGCTGGAATTCCTTGCTCAAAACTTACTAAGCATAAATTGCTTACTCCGTTTCATTGCTCCTCTGTTTTATAGATTTGGTTCTCCAGCTATCGGACTCGGGATTTTGAAGTCGAAGTCGCCCACACTATCAAAGCCCCCCTTTTGGTACAATTTTGGTTGAACTTCGAAATGGCATGTATAAGACTACCCGTTTGTTGTGGGTCATGGACCCTTTGGACTTGTATAATTTTGGATAGTCATGCGAAAATGGCTTATATATGTTTGAGTGTAATGTTATAATCATTTGGTATGGATATGGTTATTGAGAGGTGTGGATAGGCTTGACAAGGATTGGTCATGGGAATGGTTAATCACTATCATAAATTGTGCTACTTATGCAAAAAGGGCTAGTTGAATCATGGAAACTATGAAATAGGTAAAGTCTACCTTAAAGGCAGATGCTGACAGCAGCAATGATGTAGATTTGGAAATTCACTAAAAATAGTAGGAATGGAATTAAATAGTGAATAAATTATGTAAACGAACCTTGATGAATCTATTTTCATAGGAAAGTAACGAAACAATCATACGGACAGTATGTTAAGAGATATTTAGGTTCTTGTGAGACAGGGGCAGAACGGTTTCTGGATTTCCTGTTCCGACTTTTGAAATTCATTATAAATTAACCAGAGACAATTAGGAGTCAAGCCATATATTTATAGATTCCTCTCTGAGTCTAGTTTCTATAGAAACAAACGGCATCAGTATTGAATCCCTTTACAGGGAGATATCCAAGTCGTAATGCGCAAAGGTCAGGGTAGTCGATCCCTGTAACATGGGAGACTTTGACTAATAAACTGTACTAATTGGCCCGACGAAAAATTCTAGAAAAAAATATGCAGATGGGCATATGAGTCTAGTTTCAGGAAAATTTACGGAACTGGATTCCGAGTTTCTGAACTCAAGATATGATTTTTAAAGCGACTATTATGCAGATTGGCAGTGTCTGGAAAATTTTTAAAGTTTGTTAACACCTCGTGTTCGACTCCGGTGACGGTCTCGGGTTCGGGGTGTTACACAACTCATACTTAAATCATATTTTCACAAAGGTACATGTACTTACCTTTCATTCTCAAACATGATATACAATTCAAACGTACCTAAATTGAATACACATTCACATAGTCGTCCATTTTCTCGGAATGCCCATTGAACTTTTCAGAATAAATAAGGATACTCGGATAGCTCGAAAAGCTCATACAATGTCAACGTCCCAGACGTGGTCTTACATGTAATCAAATATCGATGCCACTATCTCAGGTAGGGTCTTACACGAAATCAAATACGATGCTGATGTCCCAGACATGGTCTGTAACGCCCCAAATTTTGAGCCTAGAAGTATTGGGCCTTGAGCGTGGGAATTATTAGTAGGCAGCTTATAAATATTTTAGTTAAGCCAGAAAGTGACACAAATTTCATGTTTGGTGTGGAGGTTAAGTGAATTGGGTGTGTTTGGGAATGTCTGAGAAGTCTTGGGTTCAAATCTAGGCTTTAGCAAAATTTTAGTTTTTCCCTTAAATGAACCTGGCTTTAGCTTATAGGCCTTATAAATATTAGTGGTTAAAATTTATCACAAGGAAACATGTGGTCTAATGGTTGTAGCATCATTATGGTGGAAATGGATCATGGGTTCGAATCTTATAACAAACAGGGAGTATTTATTTTGTTAATGTGGCAGCAAGTGTTTGAATTGGATACAAACTCTGCTGAGGTGGTTGTGGAAGTGGTCAAAGGGAGGAAATCAAGGAATTTGAAAAGGCTAGTTATGGGTATAGGGGAGAGTTGGGTGGAGAGAATCATGGATTTAAAATTTGGAGAGTTTGAAGCCGATTAGGGAAACTGAATATGCAAATTCGGATAAGGGGGTTTGGGGAGTACATGTACGGCAATTTAAGAGTGTATAGGTGTCGAATTCTCTTTTTGGCATTTGGGGTTGTTTTTCCTTTTTGCGTTTTGATTCTTTTCTCTTCTAAAAGCCGAATCTAGTATCTCCCTCTCCTCAATTTTAGTTTACCATTCAACCGAACTTTGCCTTTGTTCTTCTTCCCCTTTCTTATTCTTTCAATTTTTCTCTCATAGCTGAACCTTTTATTTCCTTTTCTCAATAGTTCTTCCATTGTTCCTAAGGTTTGATTAATCCGAATTCAACTTCTTCTTTACCCTTTTACTATTTCTTTTCAAAGTACTGAATACCTCTCCCTTCTCATTACCTTGGGTTTGCGTCTGTTTAGGCATTTAGGCTCTGACAAGACCGACTATTTCTTCGTTCTATCGTTTCTATCAGTTGATCTTGGGTAAGTATTTCTTGCTTCTTGACTCCATTCTTGATTCTTTTTTATATTCTTTTTCTCTAATGAAGGTAAATGATTTGGCTTAGCGTTACTGACTCTTTGACCCTTCTCATCTGTTTGGATTCTCAAATGTTCGTAGGCATTCAAATCCCTCTTTCGGCATTCAATCGGTAACTGGGGTAAGTAGGCTTATTTTGGCCCAATGTCCATTAGCCTTCTATTTATTCACTCGGTGCTAATGGATTCTTTTGGATAACTCAGCTTCTCGATAGAAAGAGTGTAGTTGTCGTTCGATTAGCATAATAGACAGAACTATAGTAGTCAAGGGGGAGGGGTAAGTGTTGGTTTGAGATAAAATTTTTATGAACCCTATCGATTAGGAAGTTGACAAGTATGCATCAATGGATTGTAGGTTGATCGTGCGTGGGTTAATCTGCTTCTCGCTTAATAGGTGCGTAACCATATACCATGTTCGCTAATCGGCTGAAAAGTCGAAAGTGTGTGTGTGTAATCACACCCTTCTCTATTGTAGGTCGGCAAAACCCAAAAAGTTGAAACTTTGGCATTCAAGGCCTCACGAGCGTGCGAACACTCGTGTGGTGAGCCAGGCCCACAAAGCATGGGTGATAGGCTGTAGAGGCCACCACGAGCTCTTTCATGGACTTCGGGCTCGATGGGTCGAATGGGCCTAATGGGCTCGTGGGCCCACACGTGTAAATCTAACTGTAGGTGGGAAATAGTTGGGCTTGTCATGTCGTGTACATGGCGTAGGTCGACGTTGGGTCGAAATGGGCCGCGTGGACCCAATGGGCTCGTAGCCCTACATAGATTAAATCTGTGGTAAGTGATAAATATTGGACTAGGCTATGTGGGTCACATAGCCGTAACTGAATTTGGGCTAAATGAGCCACACGAGCGTGTGGGCCAACTTGGGCTGAGTAATTGGTCTTGGGCCCATTTACACTGCTATGATCATTTAAGTTATCTGTGTCTCTCGAAGCGATTGTAGAACTTTGGAGTGGTCATTATCTAAGCTGGAACCCCAAAATAGGTAAAATGACTCTTATGCCCCTGAAGGGCAAAATGACTGAAATGCTGCTATATGTTATATGATTGTTATTTTTGCCATTTATGATATGTTGCATTCATGTGATATTATGCTGCATGGGGAACGGGATCATTGATTTGCAGGAAGTATATGATTTGTTAGGGTCGCATGGTCGCTTGACTACTGTGGATCCACCGATGGCTTAAAGCCATTATGCGATTGGCAACTCTGCTGCAAAATTGGTTAGTGCCGCAACCGGTGCTACAACAAGAGTGTAAGGATGGGTGGGTCGATTAAATCCCCACAGGAGTGTAGGGTTGGATAGGATATGGAGTGTAGGGTTGGTTGGGTATTTTTGCATTGCATAATTTGATTCTGATTGTGACATGGCTCAGGCCCAACTGAGACTACTATGGACTAAGGCCCAAATGCCACCGTTATTGTAATGGGCTTAGGCCCAAATTGATGTGATGCATGCTTTATGATCGATGAGGGTTGTACACACTGAGTTTTCGTAAACTCACCCCTCTTTTAAATTTTCAGGTAATCCTCAGTAGGCGGTTCGACGTATGGGAGGACTCGGAGGTGGCCACACTACGAACAGCTTTAAATTTTGTATTACTTTATATTACTTAAATTACTTTCTCTTTGGTTTTGATGTAATAAGGTCTTTCTTTAATTTCTAGCTTTAATTTGGGGTTTAACTATTATGATTTATTTTGTTAAAGGCTGATATCTATTTCAAAACATCACATTTCGCAACATCTGAAATGTTCCGCAACAAAAATGTTTAAAATAAGGCCAGTTTAAAATGTTAACAATAATTAAGTTGACTCAGAATTAAACAAAGGGGCTTGTATTCAAGTGAGATTATTAATAAGACAGTTTTTTTGAAAAAGCATTTTAATGTGACACGCAAAATTTGGCCATAACGTTTAGGCCGGGTTTACGATGTTACATGGTCTTACACGTAAATCATAAGTCAATGCCGACATCCCAGACGGGTCTTACACGATAACACATATCGGATCCTATGTCATGACATATGCATCCTAACTATTCCTATGGTTCATACAAGGCTTTTCGAACGTCGATACTTGTCGATACTTTCTTGGATATCTCATGCTCAACTCATATAATCATTTATCATTGTTCAATAGCATATAAAAATTAATAATTCAATTCAAAATAAATTTATTTGTATATCAACTTACCTCATACGAAATGAACGGAAACGAGCAACTATTCAACGACTTTTGTTTCCCCCGATCTAATTCTATTTCTTTGGTTCTTGATCTAAACACATTCAATTAACTACCAAACCAACATTCAAATCAATCCAAAAACACATATTAGGGCATTACAATTAGCCTCATATTTTCACATTTTGACATTTTAGACTCTAATTCATAAAATCACAAAATACTCGATATTTCCATACACACTTACTTAGCCGAATATACATGGTTTTCATATAAGTTTATATGTTTCATTTATCTCACATTTTAGTACCTAAAATTTAGCCCAAATTACTCAAATTCATAAAAAATTCAAAGACAAAAAATATTAACCCAACACATATTGTTTATTTACTATCATCAAACTTCATAAAACTCATAATTTCACCAATGGCCCAACACAAAAATCATCAACAATTTCCAAAATTCAGACATGGGTCTGATTGTATACAGAGAAACGATCATAAAAATATAGAAATTATCAAAAACCGAACAAGATACATACCTAATTCAAAGTGAACAATGGCTGAACCTTAGCTTGCTTATTCTTCTTCTTTTTCTTTCAATTTTCAGCAATAGATGATGATATGGCCTAATTTCATGTTTGTTTAATTTTTATCAACTTATAATTCTAATTACAAAATTAACCTTGGTTAAAACATTATAAAATCACATTTATAAAGGCCATTAATGCCCCACTCAAACTTCCAACAGTGAAAAAACAACATAAGGACCTTTCATTTAGAAAAACATAGCAAATAGGCACTTTAACAATTAGCTAGCCACTTTTACATTTTATGTGATTAGATTCTTTTATCAAATTAAGCACACAATTGATAAAATTAACATATGAAACTTTCATACATGCTTAAACACATACTATAAACAAAAATAAAAAAATATTTTCAACTGATTGCGGCTTGAAACCACTACCGACTAGGTCTAAACCGGGCTGTTATAACTCTCCCCCCTTAGGGATTTGTCCTAAATCTTACGTTGAACAGATTCAGATATGTCTCATAATAGGTATATCCAAGGCTCCACTA